>NC_047513.1:24200718-24366488 GCF_902827115.2 Pseudochaenichthys georgianus | reverse complement strand
ACACTTTGGTTGCAATAAGGGTAAACATTTAGCTTATTCTTCTTCTTTGTCCTTTTTTCACGAGTAAAGTCATTTTAATCAGTTTTGTTACAATGCAGCTATTAATAAAGGTAATCAATCCCCTTGGTAACTTTTGTATTTCAGGTGGAAGATAGATATGTCAGTATCATGTGTTACCAGTGACTGACACACACACACACACACACACACACACACACACACACACACACACACACACACACACACACACACACACACACACACACACACACACACACACACACACACACACACACACACACACACACACACACACACACACACACACACACACACACACACACACACACACACACACACACACACACACACACACACACACACACACACACACACACACACACACACACACACACACACACACACACACACACACACACACACACACACACACACACACACACACACACACACACACACACACACACACACACACACACACACACCTGGGAGCAGCGGGTCCTCTATGCAGAGCATGGATGGTCTGTATCCATTTGTCATGGACTTCATGATCTCCTCTTTGGCCAAGTACCCGCCCCTATTTTTGATACGAATCCCTGTTTTCAAGTAGTTGAAATGGCGGCCGTACAACTCAAAGAACTCAATCAGCAACACGCCCAAATTCTCGTTGGGGTTCCTGGCGTCGATACGTGGATGGAGCTGAAAGAAAGAGCAATGGGAGAACTGATTAGTATGGATTAAAAAAATAATAATTACTATGCATTAGTAATGATGACTATTGATGTCTGTCAACACTGGATATGTCTGAAGCTAAGTGCTACTACAAATTCTATGAATGCTACTTTCATTAGCTAGCACATCCTGCACTGGGCTACTTCTTTTACATCACATGTATTTTTCAGGGAGGTGTCTGCATCTTCCTGTACCTGTAGAAAGCTGATGACCATGAGGATGAGGCTGTAGGAGCTGATTCCCCCGGTGAAGACTTCGTTAAGATCCCTCTGCAGCAGAAACTGCTTCAGGACAAAGATCAGGTAAGGCAGCACCGGATACATCTGAGGGAGGAAGAAGATTCAGGTATGAGAACGCTTTATCTGTCAACCTCTGGATTAGGTAACGAAAGAGAGGATGTCTGTTTGAGCCCGGTTCCATTTGTAGTCAATAAGGAAGAGTGGGGGTGTCTAGTGAGTTGTGAAGAATTAAATGAGCTTGAGATAGGACAAGACCAGTGGCGGTTCTAGAACATTTTACATGGGGTGGCAGAGGGGGGGCAAGAGGTCATGCCAGGGTGGCGGACAGTACGTGGTTAAATCATGCCCGAACACACGTGTTCTTAATGCACAAGAGAAACAAGGAGTTCAGACAAACTAAAATATAGTGTAAAACAGCAGACAATACTCATGATGCCCTAGAATTCTGTTTACTGTAAGTACAGTCAAAGTACTTAGTTATAATTAAGTACACAAATGACATCACCCATCTCTTAGGAGAGCTAAAGGTGACCTGTGCAGCAACACATTTCAATAAATATGTGTCAATACTAAGAGCTGCTCTGATGGAATATTTATGCAAGGAGAATACAAACATACCATGTGGTCCAGCTGGAGTCTCATCTGCCTCCTGATCACTGCCTCTGTCCCTCTTTCGGACACTTCCTCTTTATTCCTCACATACATTTCTTCTTCTTCACTAATGTCTTCATCTCCTCCTGGCTTCCTCCTGCTCTGACCCTCCTGGTCTCTTCATCTCCTCCTGGCTTCCTCCTGCTCTGACCCTCCTGGTCTCTTCATCTCCTCCTGGCTTCCTCCTGCTCTGACCCTCCTGGTCTCTTCATCTCCTCCTGGCTTCCTCCTGCTCTGACCCTCCTGGTCTCTTCCGTGAACTCTCTTTTCCTTTTTCTGTTTGTCCTGATCACTTCTCAGATATGTCTTTTTGCTGTTGTTGAATCACTCCAGCTACTCTGGCCTGCAAGAGTTTACTTGGGAAAAGCACTGGTACAAATGCTAGTATAGCTTTACACATTAGGGCCATGTAGCTAATAAGTAGCATAGCCTATAATCAATATAAAATCAGAAAGTATTTATCAAACGCACACAGGCAGCTGTGTTTAGACCCAGTTTGACGGTAAAGGATGTATCCTGGTTTAATTTAGCTGGCCTCGTTGCTGTGATGTGTAATTTACGTGGATTTAATAGTACCGCATAGTTTAGCAAATAAAAGTGATCGATCTCCCAGCTAGCGCTGTCTGTGGTATTTTGTATCGTAACGCCCCAAACAGCAACCGTCTGTTAAACGCTATCGATTCAAAAAGTTTTATTAATTTTTTGTTTCAAGCACTCGTCTTTAGTAAAAAGAATAACTAGTGGAAGGGGAAATGCTCGAGGGGAAGCAGATCCGCCTTCAGGCAGGTGCTGGGACAGCTCGGTATCTCTGCAGCTGTGTGAGCTGCGGTCAATTTAATGCAGGGCCGTAGCACCGTTTTTAACGGGCCTAAGATGATATTTCAAATGATTCACTTTGAATTAATGTAATGCTTGTGGACATAGTGCAGATTAGTTTCTACAGTTTTAGGGCTGCCCCCTCCCCTTGCCCCCCCGTAGATCTGGCCCTGGACAAGACTATATTCAAATTGAACAGCAAGTAATTCACATTATTGTAAAAATAATTACAATATGCTTTACTTAGCACCAGGGGTGGGAATATTTAGCATTTGCAGAATGAGTACTTTTACTTTGTAGTTCTAGTATATGTTGATGCTTATAGATTTGTACTTTTACTTGTACTCAAGTTAAGGTTCTGAGTACTAAGTTCCAATACTGACGGTACTAATTGATATACCAGCACTACCTGCAGCCTGAAGAGTGGAAATGCTGTGTTGCCTAAGGTAGCTCTATACATACAATAGTCATGTTTTCGCAATAACTGTGACTAATAATAATAATACATATAATGTAATGTGTCATCCCTATTTGATTTTCTTTTAGTAAGCTTTAATCCTGCCAAACCAGTGAAAACCCCTGCTGAAACCACAGTTTCTGCTGAAACCACAGTGATCTCACTCTTGTTTTTAAAAGTACAGCTGACTAAGCAATTTTCAATTGATGTGATGTGTAAATTGCTCCACTCCACCATCAATGAATTACTCTTTCTAGCATCCAACAGGATCAAACGTACTAAAGTAATGTGTTAAATGGGGCTTCCTAGAGCCTCTGACTTAATAACGTGCTGAACCCCCTTGAGGGCCTGGGAATGGGAAATACAAAAATTCTCCTTTTCCAATTGAAAAGTGAGCATGACCTTCTGGCAGTATGTGTGTGTGTATGTGTGTGTGTGTGTGTGTGTGTGTGTGTGTGTGTGTGTGTGTGTGTGTGTGTGTGTGTGTGTGTGTGTGTGTGTGTGTGTGTGTGTGTGTGTGTGTGTGTGTGTGTGTGTGTGTGTGTGTGTGTCTGTGCCAGTGGAGCAGCGGGGCTTGGTTGACTTTTTAAATATGCTTTTAGAAAAGTGATGCTGGGAGATAGACTCCAACTGGGCTGCGTGGGAATCTGACATGTGAGGATTAGCTCTGAGCTGACCTCTCAATGACAAGTCAGTCACACCCATGCATTAGCAACATCAACTTTCAGTGGGTTAAAGCTGAGAGTGGATGTCAACAGGAGGCATGCACTCCCAGAGGAGCATAATACATAAAGAAACAACAACAACAAAGAGGGAGAAGAGCCAAACGCTGGCAGCTGGCTGAAACGTCTGCTCCTGGAATTCCTCTCGTGCATTAGCTACAATAACCGTGACTGAAGTGAGCAGAGATCCACCTTCAGCAGGAATTTAGTCAGAGCCATGGGGAGGAATTCACCTCCGCCGAGTTGATTTGGCAGCGAGGTTTTTCAGCAGCAAAACAGTACTGAGTTAAGTGGAGATTATTCTGAGCACGGTTACTGGGGTACGCTTCAGCTTCACTTTGGAAATGAGATGTGCCAACGCGAGATTGAAGTGTAATGCTTTAAAGTGCTCTCTGATTCACAGGGAACTTCTACAGTTCTGTTTTTAGACGCCGCTGTAAAAATACTAATTATGTGACTCGTCTGGTGGTCTTTATTTAAATATGTCTACATGACCTTTTTCTGTTCTCTTCTTACATATCTATTTGTTGCTTGTATTGTGGATTTCCTGTAGTCAATGAAGACTTCAATTCCCTGGTTCCATCTGGTTTAAAAATGCAATGGATTTCTGTGCGACATTTGATTCCTTCTGGTCTGATTTGATTAATATAATTTATTTAATATAGTTTGCTATCTGTGCACTTTTTTTATTTGTATATATGCACCATGACATCAAGTCAAATTCCTCGTACGTGTGAACCTACCTGGCAATAAACCCGTTTCTGATTCTTGATTATTAAATTAAATATCACTACGATAACACATCTGTGCTCACAGCTGTGAGCTGCACATCCTGACAGGCGATAAATGTATTTCTCACCTTAACATAACCTTTAATGAAGCTCGCCGCCTTGACACCAGTCTCCACATTGAAGCTGATGTCCACCTTCACCTCCGTCTCCTGGTCCGTCAGCTTGATGATTGGCACCTGAAGGCAGAAAGGGTGACATGCATTAGCAACAGTCTCTGTGTGATGAGGCAAAAAAGGAAACATGTTCCAACAGACAGCCTTGAGGGCGCAAATGCTAATCCAAAAATGTAAAATTCATCCATTAGCTACTTATTATCATGTCAGTACAGACAGCATTGAAGCAAGCTGTTGTTAGCTTGTTTGTGTGCACACACCACATGATGATGGTGCATGTAACAGAGCTACCATACATTGGGGGGTTGAGTGAGTGTCCACAATATACGGGACATATTATATGCATTTTTAGCAGAAATACTTGGGTTTAACTTTAAATAGAAAAAAAAACCTTTAAATAACAGGCAGTTAACAGTGGAGTATTGTGTGTTGAACTAATATCTGGCGCTATTGTAATATTATGGTTTACAGTTTTTAAAATCTAAACACTTTTCAAGCTATGTTAACCTTAAAAAGGTGTCAAAGTCTTAAAGCCATTATCATCACATCTTGAGTGTGGCTTTGAAAGCTTTTTAACAGAACTCGTGTCTTCTCATGTCACTTTGTGTATTCATCAGCTGTTGACCCAAATTAATTTATTATTGAAAGTTTTGATCCTGATTATTTAATGCTTAGCTAGCTGTAGTCAGATATGGAGACACCGGGATACAACAAAGAAATGACGAACAGGGCCGTTTCATTTGAAATATTTTAGGTTTACATGAGTGATTGTGTAGATGGAACACCATACTATGTTAGAAATCTAGCATTTGTCAAGGAATATAATCAAATCCAAGCATTTTCTGTATGTTAAAACCATGACGGTTAAAATCTATAATGTTGTACAAACCCTGTGAACTGTGTATTTACATTTGAGCAGGGGAAATGACCACTCCACTGGCCGAGTGCCACTTATCACGCACAGATGGAAGACTCTAATTAATGTCAATTTTTCCATAGACATAAAATAGTAATTGAGCCAAAGCTTTAGACACCCAACTGACCGTTTGAAGTCCAGAGGAACTTTTCTAGGGATGTAATAACTTCTGCCAAATTAATCTTTGGCTGGGTTTGTTACAACTGGTCCCGCATTTAGTGTGACTGTAACATTCTATTATTCACTTGGAAGAATAAAACCAAGATATGTGCCAGATCAATGAATCACTGCATCACTGAAAATGGGATATTTTCTCGTTATTTTATCAAATACGCTAGTGTTTGATGGATATCTGATGTGGCAAACAATTGCGGTTTTATTTAGGGACTCAATATGAAGACAGTAAAGTGCTCTGGTTACTCACCGTAGCTTTGTCCAGCACTTTAATGGAGAAAGGTTCTGCCACATTATGTTTGCGAAGGGCTTGTTCCAGGTCTTGCAGCGGGGGTCGATCCCACTTCCCAAACACCACCAGGTCAATGTCACTGAAGGCAAAACCAGTCCGAATATTAAATTACTGAACACATCAGGTAGAAAATATTCTATGTTTTTTAAATAACATATCATGAGGGTCTTACCTGGTTGGAAGGTACAGCCCTGTGCTGAAGCTGCCAAATATTTGGACCTGGAAAAAACAATGTTGAAGAAATATTACAAAACAATTACCAAACTGAGGAGTAGTTGAAGAAAAGAGAGAAATACAAATAAAACACACTGGCATTTCATAGCCCTTCTTATCACATTCTAAATATAATGAGTTTGGCTTCATTTTGAAAGTACAGATACTGTATCGTGCAATAGCTCATTTGTCGAGATGATTTATTAATCCATCTCAAACTATCAGGAATTAGGTATTTCCACATTCCACTTTAGAGACAGTAAACGCTAACAAGTCAAGTAAACTACCAAATTAAGTAAACAACAGCTAGGGAAAAAAATGCAGTGCGTGGAGGCTGCCTGCGAAAGCTCTCCAAAAAGGAAGCAGAGTTCTTTCCCTTTCCATCTGGTAAATACGACAAGGCAATGGCACAAAGACAGGCCAGGATTAATAGGCTGAGATGAAAAGGGAGGCTGGTACAAATCAGGGTCTTGATCCATTTACCTGACAGTTAGGCTCACAGAGGAAGAGGGGACGACTGGCAGCCAACCAATCAGCACTGCGCATGTTTCACATGATGAGGTAATGAAGGGGGCATTACGTTAACACTACGTCTCTGCACTACACAAACTACTGCAGGACCCTCCATCACCAACTCTGAGTCTGAACATGCAACGTGAGACAAACTAACTTATAATTACATTTGATGAAATTACTTGTATTATTTGTTACTCTGTCCTTGTTATTTTGCAGTTGAAAATTGCAGTTAGCATAAATATCTCTGCATTAACTCGTTAACTGTGCAATATCACTTATTATATATATATTATACTATATTACAGTGTATATTATCATATATTATCATGAAAAACAGACTTTTTCCTTTCTTTTGCATATACATTTGGGTATCTGGAGTGACAGACGGCCCATAAATTGTGAAATAAGATAACCTAGTCAGTTTTTTGGGCTGCCTTGCTCAGAGAACATGGGATTTTACAAGTCATTCAGATGTTACGCCTGCTCCATTGTCATTAGAAAAATACTGTATTTCAATGATCACCTCCACATATTGCTTCCAAAACTACCCCCATCACTCTGAGAAACAAAGCAAAATAAGCACATCTCCTCAAGTGTCCAACTGCCCCTTTAAGTTGAATAGAATACAAAGCAGGAATAGGAGAGTAAAGTGTCTCACGACAATTCTAACTAAAATTAATTTCTGCAAGCCCTGAAAGAATTGAAAACCGAATAGAAACAAGGAATACGTTGGTGTTATCTTGAACAGACACTCAACTTTAAAAGAGTGTTAAAACACACACTCTCAACAAAGAGTTAGAAGCAATCTGAGATCACAGTTAGTGTGTGTGTGCCAATAATTCTCCCCTTAGAGTGGGCTGCATGATTTAAGAGACTGCTCTCTAATGGCGCATTTCCACTGCAGCGGGTAGCCCCGTTTAAGCGTCCTTAAATCGCCCTCAAGCGGCCAGGCCAGTTTTTGGTGGCCTTTCCATATAGCGTAGCACCGGCTAGCGGGTACTTTTTCCGGCCCCATAAAATGGTGGTTCTATCAGGCCAGGGCTGAACTAGTGACGTCAACACTCTCGACTGCTGATTGGCCAGAGAGAATCGTCACAAGATCGCGCACGAGATCATCCCTAGCGTCGCATATCTAGAAGCAAGCTTGCAGCATTTTTATACACAGCATTTTTGTAAACGGAGGAGCTACAAAAATGGCAACGTCAAAGAAGAGCACACCGTGGTCGATCGAGGAGGTGACGACGTTCCTACATCTCATTGGGGATGATAAAATCCAGCGGGAGCTCGACGGAACAACAAAGCCGATCGCCCCGCCTACACTGCGTTGCTACCCCAGGTCCTAAACTGTATGGAAATGCGCCACGGCCTCGGACGGCCAGCGAGGCAGCCCGAGGCCTGAGCGAGGACGCTTAAATGGGGCTACCCCGCTGCAGTGGGAATGTGCCATTAGATATAACAAATTTGAAAGGGGGGGAAATTGATCCTGATAAACGGACTGAGTGTGTGTGTGTGTGTGTGTGTGTGTGTGTGTGTGTGTGTGTGTGTGTGTGTGTGTGTGTGTGTGTGTGTGTGTGTGTGTGTGTGTGTGTCTTACATTTGCAGTGGGCCACAGCTCCTTGATGACCATCTCTATCCGGTTCACCACCTCCTTCCTCATAGCTGCTTCCTCTGGGCGAGGAGACATGAAGTTGTAGAAGTCAATCACCTCCTCGTGGAGTCTGGAAAGAAAGGAGGATAAAAGATAACAGTTATTCCCAACAGTAATGCTACGCTATGCTACGCTATGCTACATACACTAGTATGCGAAGGAGTCTTGCTCAGGACTATTTCATATTGCAAATGCTTGAACAGCTACACATTTACTTTATTATTACACCATATCTGGCTAATATTCTAAAGAAATATAAAACTCTTTCCAGGTGGCTCAAGATAAGTTCCCTTGTTATCACTGTGCTGGTTAACCCGCATGATGCCAGCGACAGGGAAGCAAAGCAACAGATTTTTGCCCTGAATGTTATTTCAGAATCACAACTGTGTGAAACCATGAGCTGTATTTCTAAAGGTGGCATATATTTTGAGACAAAGCCTATCTTTTCAATGTAGAAACGTGTCCCATCAAGTACAGAAACTGTAACCAGGCACTAACCCACAAATAAGGCAGAACATAAATGGTCATGGTAAAGAGAGAAACAAACAATCTTATCTCACCATCAGTGTCATCAAGAAAGAGGTATAACACACCTTTAAGGTTTTCAGAGGACATGGAAGAGGGTTTGGTAAAACAATGAGGGCCATGTCAGCCTTAGCATGCCGGAGGTCCCAAGCCTTATCGTGGTTGCCGATATTGTTTTGTGGGGGCTGCATATAATGTAAAGATTTCCAACCAGTCAAATGCCTCCGAACAGTGGAACTCTGTTCAACCCCGGGGCCATTCATTTTTTTCTAGGAAAGCATGCCATGATGTCAGTGTGAAATACAGAACAGGGAGACAGAACAGGGAGACTGTCACAATCAATTAACAGCGCCTGAAGGAAATGCAGTCCGCTCATGTGCCCACTCTTTGGGGAAACTCTCTGCCAGCAGGCCAGGGCGTATCCATGCCAATAGTCCAGTGATGACAGAGGGCTTGCAGGTTGTTGGGCCCCCCACAGTCAAAATAAACTGCTGCTATAGCTAGCCCTTACAAACTAGTGGGTCATCTCCTTTCCTTAACTTTAGGGTCCAGTGTTAAAGAATGAATTACATAAAACTGTTTTATATTAACCTAATCCCAGATCATTGCAATATCATACAACATAACTACACTTTAATTTAAATGTGCAATTTTAAGAGGAAATCCCTCTATGTAGGACTTCAAAGTGTACCCCTGAGGGAAACTACTTTAAGTGCACAAGCCAAAACTTGCATCAGACAAATACTTGCACAAATACAAACAACCAAAGAAAAGGACATATGTTATGCTCTAATAGCAGGACAATATAATTAATAACTTTAATGTTGTTCAGTATCTTTAGGATTTAGGGTTATTAGGATACTAAGCATCAAGCAGGGAACGTGCTTTCATGACAGACACCGATTCCTTGTACAGAAAATTCCCAGATGGGTGCAACCAGCCATTACAAATATCACAAGGTCATGCAACACATGTGGAAGTTCCTTGGTCATCCGTTTTGGGTGAAGGTTTTTACAAGAGCAAAATAATTACCCTTATAACATTAAACTAAGACAATCCTTTAATTTAATTATAAAAATCTTACTACATTAACAATGAGGGTCTTATGCAGGTATATTACACCTACTGATCCATTATAAATACCACAATGGAAAAAGTTAAATACAGCTTTAGATATACAATCCAGGAGTTAATGTACTTAACCTATGTACCAATACATTTGTATTGCATTGCATTCATTTCCCCTTCCTTTAGCGAAAGTATATTTACTTGAGGTCCTATTCTGTCTGATCATTCATTTATGTATGTATTTGAACAAGGACCATGCATACAAATACATTAATCTCAGAAAAGAAAAGAGATGATGTATGCCAGATTTTAGCTCATAGTTTATTTCCATCTTCAGTATGTGTTATTTAAGTGTTGTTAAGTGAAAGCTACATGTAAAATAACCTGGAATAAGTGTGTTAAATATGACTGCAACTTTTATGTTTACGATCTAAACATCTTAATTTACTGAAAAACGGTTTTACTTCACTAAAGTATGACAACATGGAGTGGAATAGGCTGGAATATACAATAAACCCGATAATCCTTTAAAGAAAGTTGTTTTCTATACTCCCAAAGTAAGCTAATGTATTTATTTGACTAAATAAAGCAATACATTAGAAACAGTACAGGCACATAGGAGACTGCCTGGGATGAATGAACTGCTCATTTTACCTCACCCCACATTACACAAGTTGAGGGTTATCCAACCCCTTTAGCTAACACCAAGGCTAGTTGTAGTATGTTATAACAACACAAGTTTAAACGGTTATTTCTGGAAAGTTGGTTACATTTGTGCTTACATTTCTAACCGTTTAAGTAACTAAGTACATTTACTCAAATAGTGTACTTGAGTATTTCATTTTATGTTACTTTGTACTTCACCCAACATTATTTGTCATGTTACTTGCATTACATGTCACTTGTTACTTGAGGGTTATCCAACCCCTTTAGCTAACACCCAGGCTTGTTGTAGTATTTTAAAAATAATAGTTTAAATTAGCTTTTTCCCTAAATGTAATGCAGAATGTATTCCATTGTACAGTATTTAATTTGACATTCTGTTTATGTTATTAACATGTATGAATGTAGACTCCTGCATTTCCCTGGTTACTTACTACATTCATTGCAACATTTCGATTTTGGTATTTTATTTAACATGTTTATCGTTCTCTTCCCATGCATTAGTTTGCACCTTTATATATACAGTCTATGGTTTGCACATTGGTCTTGCAACATATCTAGCACTATTCTATTTATACTCTTCAAGCACTATTTTACAAGTTATTTTAAATTAGTTGTGTGGCTTATATTTATTTTATGTGGCATTGCTGGAGGAGCCTGTGACTTAAGATGTTCATTGCCGTGACTACACTGTTGTGCATAAGCTTTCGAATTTTAAAATAATGTTGAGACAAAAGAGATAACCGTTAGCTAACCTTAGCCACATCATGCTAACAATCCGACTGAAGAGCAACATATCCGGTTAAAACCTTCTAAATAAATCACCCTTTAGATAAAACACTTAAATAAAAAGTGTTGTTGTATTGAAAGACACTATTATAAACTCCTCAAAAACGCTTGCTTTTTAATCACACTTCTCAGTAGTTTGTTGTTATTTTGTGATTTCTTAACGGCTAAATTCAAACTTCAAGTAGAACATCCGAGCACTTCCGGTTTTTGTCGGCGTTTCTAACGGTAGCTTGTCAGCTATAAAGCTAACAGCCCAACTCCAGTTTAAACTGCAATGTCGTACAAAGCAGTAACTGCGTTAGCAAATACATATCTTTATTGCGTTTTATGAGCCATCATATTATACAAATATGTATTTAGAATTGTCAAGCAACTTTTAACAAATTAAACCAAAAGACAAATATGTAATCTAATATGTTATTTATGTCAATAAGCTATTTCAAACTGCTGCTACAATAGTTTATTTTAGCCATGGTTGTGTACTTATTTGTCTTCATTTAATTAAATTCTAATGTGTGCTTTTTTTTTTAAATATCATTGCTTGTCTTTTTAACCTGCTATGTCACTTTTTAAATATCCCCACTGTGGGAATAATAAATAACAAATAAGATAATACTTGATCGATCCCAAATTGGAATTGTTTAAACACATATATACATTTTCTGGAGACCTTTTTGATCTTGATGCTGTACATTTAACCCCTTTAAACCCCCGAGCAGTGATCACTTACCCCAGGACCCCAGGGCTGTACTTCCTCGTCTTCCATGGCGTCCAAGAAGTGCACGTATAATTGCCATTAGTGCAGTTTGAAAGCAAGTAATTCATCCCATAAGTGCTCGCTTTGTTGTCACTTTTCCTCCGGCTTGGATGGTGATTGTGTGTGGGGTTTTCAGGTACGGAGGGGTGAACCTGATGGCGCTTCATGCAAAGCTGCTGGAAAGCCGGGTGCTGATAGACATTATTATCCATGCCGTGGAGGAGGAGATTGGCACCCCCAACGTTTTTATTTGTATTATTAATATTGCCTGTTACATTTCCACCCATAGTCCTCTCACAGCTGGAAGGGGTGCGGAACTCCTGCAACGACGTGGTGGACGAGATTCCCCTTTTCTGGAGCAAGGTTTTCCCCTCTGGTTCAGCGGTGGAGTTGTCGTTGGACAGCCTTAAATCCAGGGAGGAAATCGCAGTGCTAGTGATGCTCTGATGGCTACTGCTGCTCTTGCTAGAAGCCACATTTTTTAAAACCCCCAACGCAGCGTATTTCACACACTGGTTGTAATTCTGGTGCTGGGCGGATGAGAGGGTCCGTGCTCCCTGAGAGGTCTCCCAGACGTGCATCCATAAGGCGTTCGCAGGTCCTTTCTGTTCCGGCTGAATCCAAGCTACCCTCGGATCCATTCAACTTCTTTTTCTCTGGTAACCCCCCCCCCCCCGTTACTACCACACACAAGCCCCGTTTTAAAATATGCTCCCCCGGTGTCCCTTGCAAATGTCGCTGCTCTGTGCCAGATAACGAAAAGAGAATTTAAGCATTAAACCGGAATGATAAACTGTCCCATTTACACACCGCTAGCTGCCAGGGGAAAAAATGCAAGCCGTTTCCTACGGGAATTCAATATGGCGTATTCTCTTCAAATCCATGCGCATGCGCTGTACGGTAGGTTTCTTAAACGATGACTGCGCCCCCCACACACGCCCACTCCATCATCTCTCTCCGGCCGGGTGATGAATTGCACACCGTACATATTTGAATTTTAATTCGATAAATATTTAATTGAAAAACAAGTAATTAAATCCAAGGTAAATCGTAAATGTGTATCACCCCTGTGGTCCAATGGCTTTGCAGAAGAACACTTGTACTGTCTTTTTTTAATTCAATTGAAATAGCTTTATTGGCATGACCATAATGACATATAGTATTACAATTTACAAATTATAACATCTATACATCAATAATCTACTGTTATGGAAAACAAAATACTTTTTGAACATGAACTAGAAAATACATTAAAAATATATATTTGATGAAATAACTGCCAATATAATGACCAATTACATTACATTGCATTTACTGTAGCTGACACTTTTATCCAAAGCGACTTACAATTCCATGTAATTTGTATGTGGGCACTGTGGTCCAATTGTTCTTGCAAAAGCTCCTTTATTACTACTGTACACTAACATCCAGCATCATTTATATGAAATGTTGGCACAGATTGACATTAAAATAAGAAAATGTGAGACATTTATGTGCATCTATAGCTGTGGATTTCAGAGCCATTTTGGACTTGAGGGAATACAGTATGTCTGCCCAGATACGCCAGAAAGATAGAGACAGCTTGTGTCTTTGTTAAGTTAATCATTAAAATGTTTGACAAATTAGAAAAACATAACACTTCGACAAAATGCAATTAACATCAGACAGAGGAGATGTTATCATCTCAAATAGGGGCCATAATCGCAACATCTGGCACTCAAAATGCTGCTGATACACATTCAAACAGCAGAAAACTCAGCATTCAACAGGAAAATCACTGTTCTTTTCACTTTCTGATCGCAAATGGAGATCAGGATCTTTTTCCTTTTTTATTGTTTGAGATGCACTCTGCAGACCGTGAATCCAAATGCTCATTTCCAAGGGGCAATGCACAGCAGGTGGTGTTGATCATCCCAGGCTCTCTATGCCTCCCAGCCCAGTAACAGCCATCTCGCAGCCCATTAAGCTCGGTGATGGAGCAGAGGCAGGCTGGATAACCAGCACCTTCTGGGATGTGTGTGCATGTAAAAGAAGAAGAGTGAGGGAGAGAGGGCCTTGCATAATGCCCGCCCCCAACTCCTGCTACTCACGTGCAGCATGTGACAGAGTCAAGGAAAAAACCCCAGAGCTAACTGTGTGCCAGCTAGGATATGTAGCTCTCTGACTGTATGCATACACACAGCTGCTCACAGCCCACTGTACGTCCATATAAATCTCTTCTTTCTATCTCCCCCTATCTTACAGTGTGTGAACCACAGGCGCTTGAGTGACTCACCAGAGTGAATAGGTTATTCCTCTCATCTCTCATGTCACAGACTAGGCCCGAGCCAAAAGACTGTGTGCCAGTGTGTGCGATTTCAAGGCTGGTTTGCCTCATTGTCAGCTTTTATGGGATTACTGCATTGGTGACAACTGGACCATGGCTGACAGATGCCTCACACACACACATATATAGTCAGGGGCAGGGTTGGAGAACTGTATGCTCTCAGGCATAACAGTAATAGCAGATAATATTAAGAGAGCAGGCAGTAGTCAGAGACTGCATGTGGCTTGAATAATAATGAGGCCGCCGAACGTTCCAGATATTTAACCCACATTAGTGGGAAGCTGCATTTACACTGTTAAATCAACAACTATATCACATTTATACACATGCACATATCGCCTGTGGTGGGTCAGTCGCATTGTGGCTTTTTATACAGCATAACAAGGAAAGCATTATAATTGGCCCGGCAAATATTTGCAGAGCACAAATCCCGATCTGCACTACCAGTCAACGTGCAACCATGTACAGACAAAACAGAGGTTTAGACCTGAAAATGTAGCCTATGCGTGCTGATGTAGGCAAAAATAACACACATTCTAAAATGTTAAAGGGGGCCTATTATGATTTTTTTTTAGGGCTTCCCTTTCCTGTGTTGTGGTATACTGTATGTTTTTGTGCATGTAAATGGTCTCCAAAGGCTAAAATTGTAGATTTTCATCCAGAGGGAGTTTCTCTCCCACACAACAAGAATACATACATTGTGTTAATGGCCAGAACAGTTTTTCTGGTCACATGGGTTATAGCAGGGGCGGCGGGTACTGTAGGCTAGGGAAGGCTAAGCCTTCCCAAATATTTGTGCCACTGCATCCTGGTAAAATAAAAATATAATGTATAATTTTCTTCACATTATATATGCTTCCGTTAGGCAATATTATAAGGAATCATTCTGTAAACTTTCATTGTTATGCGGATGATACTCAACTGTATTTATCAATCAAGCCTGATGAAATTAATCATCTAAATAAAATTCAAGACTGCCTTAAGGACTTAAAAACGTGGATGACCTTAAACTTTTTGATGTTAAAAACGACCAAAACTGAAGTTATTGTACTTGGCCCGAAGAATCTACGAAACAAATTATCTAAAGATATACTAACTATGGATGGCATTAATTTGGCCTCCAGTGAGACTGTAAGGAATCTTGGTGTTATATTTGATCAGGATTTATCCTTTAACGCCCACATAAAATCAATTTCAAGGACCGCCTACTTCCATCTACGTAACATTGCAAAATTCAGGCACATCTTGCCTCAAAACGATACAGAGAAACTAGTCCATGCATTTGTTACTTCTAGGCTGGATTATTGTAACTCTTTATTATCAGGGAGTACCAAGAAGTCAGTCAAGTCGCTTCAGCTGATTCAAAATGCTGCGGCTCGTGTACTGACCAGAGTTAGGAAAAGGGACCACATTAGGCTACTCCTGTTCTGGCTGCCTTACACTGGCTCCCTATAGAACACAGGATAGAATTTAAAATTCTTCTTCTCGCCTACAAAGCCCTTAATGGGCAGGCGCCATCTTACCTTAAAGAACTCATTATACCCTACTGTCCTACTAGGGCATTGCGTTCCAAGAATGCAGGGTTGTTGGTTGTTCCTAGAATCTCTAAAAGTACAATGGGAGCCAGAGCCTTTTCTTATCAAGCTCCACATTTGTGGAATCAGCTTCCAGTTTGTATTCGGGCGGCAGACACCCTATCCGTTTTTAAGAGTGCGCTTAAGACCTTCCTTTTTGATAAAGCTTATAGTTAGGGCTGATTAGATTCAGCCCCTAGTTTTGCTGATATAGGCTCAGTTTGTCGGGGGACATCTTACTTCTTCCTTCTCTCTGTCTATACCTGTGTACTCTCATGTTCCGATTAACCCAGCTTCCCCAAATTTCTTTCTTTTTGGTGTCTACGCCGGGATCCGGAGTCATGGATGATCCTGCGGTCCTGTGTCCTGGATCGCGAGCCCTGGATCGCGAGTCGTGGCTGTGGTCCTGTGGATATCCTTGTGGATTCATCTTCCTATTATACACACATGCATTTCCAAACATTTGGATTACCTATGTTGCAAATGTATTATCTTTTCAATTTACACACGGCATCTATTGCACGTCTGTCCGTCCTGGGAGAGGGATCCCTCCTCTGTTGCTCTCCCTGAGGTTTCTCCCATTTTTCCCTTTAAACTGTGGGTTTTCTTCGGAAGTTTTTCCTTGTACGATGTGAGGGTCTAAGGACAGAGGGTGTCGTATTGTCATACTGATATTCTGTACACACTGTGAAGACCACTGAGACAAATGTAACATTTGTGATATTGGGCTATATAAATAAACATTGATTGATTGATATAATGTTTGTGTCTTTGACATTAGCGCTGCTATGCAGCCACCAGTAAACTGTACGAAGCCAGTTCAACAGACCCTGGATATGTTTGAGTTATCTGAACTAATCCTAACAAACGAGCGGTCCTACGACGCTGGTTATCAACTTGGTAAATCAAGCCAGGGTTTCTCTGTCCAGCTGAGAGCGCATTCAAGTGAAAGGGGCGGAGTTAGCAACATTTGACCAATCACAAACAGGGACAAGTGTACTGACAGCGCAGCTTCATACTTCATGAAAAGTAAACTAATATTAGACAAATATGCGCTTTAAACATCTATGACATAAACATATAATCCAGGAAACCACATAGCCACCTGCGAGGTGAATATATAACGACTGGTTAAACAAATAAATAAACTACTGAGTGTTTGAAAGCGTACAACAGTTGTATGATATCACTGCCCCATAGACACGAGTGGATCTGACTTTAATTACATTTGAGTTGAGTGTTTCGTAAACTTAATGTGTTGCTTAAAATAATACTTCTGCATACAGTATGTGACACTGTGAGTGTTGCACGGCCAGATACGGCTCGAGAAGCTGACTGATATGGAAATATTGTGATATTATATGATCGATGATCTGATTGATGATGTGATATCAGTGTGATATGAATGATAAGTGCGACACGTCGGCGTCTTCTCTGCATACGGCAGTTTAAACTGTATTTCCTTTATCCTGTAATATGACTTGATAGATTTAAACTCCACACACAGAGCTCTGATTGGTCAGCAGGCGGTGTTCTCACTGAGTTGATCTCTTTTCTAAAGACGCCGGGGGCGGGCAGCGTCAGGTAAAAAAAAGTTATTTAGCCTTCCCAAACCTGAGCCTCACGCGCCGCCTATGGGTTATAGTGTACTTCCTTAAAAAACACCGGCTACAAAAGTTCAAGGTTATACAGAAACCTAATGATCGTAGAAAGCTAACATTTGCAAATGTATAGTCACAACTTGAATTCCCAAACCCTCCCACATCAGTCATAGAAAAAGGAACAGACACCACTGTTTGTTTCCCTGTGGAGGAAGTGTTTTTATTCAAGCAGCTATTCCTATATGTGTGTGTATTATGAGATGTTGCATCTCTACTGCTGCTGTTGTTTTTCTTTTATGTTGCACAGGTTGTCATATGTACTGTTTATGTATGATTCTTGAAAGCCAGTCCAGCAAATTACTTTGCATATAAAAAGAAAATCCATTGGTGCCTGAAGATGAAGGGTATTATATTCGTACGGCGGGCTACGTAAATACACTGGCTGGGTAATATAGTGATGCAATTACAAGGAGCGTGGACAAAGAGGATACACAGAGGAAATAGCCTGGAAGAGAAAGAGAGAGACAGAGGGGGAACATGAAGGATGTCAGTCTGCATAGCCTTCAGCGACACACAGCCTCATTTTTCATCATACACAGAGGTCTTTTATTTATTGATGAGGCCAGGTTTAAAAATGATGACATCATAGAAATGTTCAAAAACAACATATTAATTAAATGTGACATGACCTTGGCTTGATGTAACATTTCCTCAACTGGGAAAAGGGAGAACTTATGAAAAGTGATGGGAGATTTTTTGCACTTTTTGTGAAAAGACAGGCTTCAATGGAAACAATGTCATTTTCACTTGTAGATGGATTTGACTTGTGATGAGATAATTGCACTTAATACTAAACCTATTTTTTTTTTAAAACACCAAACATTAGGCAGATCACATTCTTGGTATCTAAAAAACAAGACATGATTTCAGGAAAGCCCTTACTCAGGGTAATGAGATTATGGTAAACGTTATTTTTAAACAATAATAGAATAGGAAAGATGTTATAGATGAAGTGTTTTTTACGTCTTATCTTTTCTCCCCGGCTCCCTCCTCTCCTTCATTCATTTTATGCTCAATGTGCTTCTGCTTTCACACACTCAATCATTTGTTCTCTCTTTCTCAGAACACCCAGACAGGAGTGATGTGTTGAGGCGGCGCTCTCTTCTTATTTCAGGCATGGGTGAGTTATTGAGGGACATGCTTGACCTCTATTCGATTTCCCTGCAGCAGAGTAACGGTGGACAGGCCTGCTACAGTATCAGTCTTTAAAGAACGGAGATGTACTGCAGAATTTGTAGCAATGACACCCGGATCAAAATGAGGCAGAAACATGTGTTCGGACTTCATTAAATATACTTCTTCTTCATTCAGTCAACGGATGTTAAAAAAGATTCACTGGCAACAGATGACTCTTGAGAATGGATGGAAACTTTTAAGTGTCTGCTTTGCATTTCCGAGTTTGTATTCCATCTGGGAGAATATGCAGATCAGCGGAGAGTCTTTAAAGAGTTTATTGCTGGTGCAGAGAGTGATAAATCCACTGTATTACTGTTGAGGTACGCTCCATTCGCCGTCCTATTTCCTCCTGAGGAATGCTAAATGTTGCCTCTTTGGAAAACAGAGCATTTCAATTACATACAGTTCAGTGTTGCTAAGGTTAATTTGCTTTATGGGCGTTATTACCAAAGTAAGAAGCAACGGTATGATGTTTTTGTAAACCGTTTGCTTGCTTGCAACTAGGGATGCACGATATTGGTTTTTTGAAACCGATACCGATACCGATAACTTCCTGCTTCTCAAGACCAATACCGATAATAAAAAAAAATGTACGCCACTAATTATTTTAACACATTTTTTTCCTCGGCTGCCCCGTAGTTTCAGAGCGCATCGAGTTTAAAATACCATCTACAAGCTGATGCTGACAGCCCCGCTCCTGCCGCCCGCTTGTGGCAGACCACACTTCCACGCTCACCGGCAGGCACCGACTGGCCATCTGGAGGACCGGGAGGGTGTGTGTACGTGTGTGTGTGGCCCGAGCGAGCGAGAGAGAGACCTTACGTGCATTGTTGTTGTTAGCATCTGGTTCTAGCTAGCTGCGCTAACGGATATAAGGAGCTGTTTAAATGAAAACAGAGGAGCGACATTTCGCCACAACTGCACCGAGCACTTGACTTTATGCAAGAAGCAGACAGCGGGACATTGTAGGAGAAGTCAGCACACTCAGCTCGGATACATGAACATGATTGCAGCTTCCAGGCAGCTCCGGTTCGAGCATATGCCTTCAGTTGCACATAGCTCCAACGCACACACACACACACACACACACACACACACACACACACACACACACACACACACACACACACACACACACACACACACACACACACACACACACACACACACACACACACACACACACACACACTTTGTATTGTATTATTGTCTTCGGACGCTTCGATGGCGATGTTTCAGGTGACTGATCAGGTTCGAAGTATTAGGGAGCGCTGGATTTGTGAAGAACTCCCCTCTTCCTAAACCACTAATACCACAGTACTGGCAAAACGGGAGGAGCCGAGTGAAAAACAAGCTCCCCTCATCCCAATCCACCCACACCGTAGTATTTTTTCTTTTTTTTTACCCAAAAAATATATTGTATATTATCGGGGCTATTAATACTGGTATCGGGTTTATCGGGATGACGTCATAATTCCTAATATCGGACCGATAATAATCGGGCCGATAATTATCGTGCATCCCTACTTGCAACACATGAGGTAATTTACAAGCTTGCCGTCTGTGTTTTTTTCCAGTTTTCGGGGTCTTCAAATGTAGCTTATTTTAGAGCTTATCTAAGTTTTGTAAAATGTTGGCAATGTCCCTTTTCAGGCTTTCCAGGCTTCCAGTACCCACAGTGTTTTTAGAACAGAAAGGGAATCAGTGCCTTCCTACTTTTCGGGTAGTCTTCGAACTTAGCGTGGTACCATCTGTAGAGAGTGAAAGAGCAATGTTCTACTATTACTTCAGGTATTTGCTTCAACGTGTGCCGTACACATTGCATGAAATCCATCTTTCTCTGTATGTATGTGTTATTATACTTACTTGTGGTGTGACACAGCCCTGCTGGAGAGGACCACTGCGGTGGAGATGGCGAAAGCTGTACTATGGACAGAGTATCCAGCCAGAGCGAAGCCGGCCCACTCTGTTATCTCTCCTAAGAAGTTGGCTCCAGACACATATTCAAACAGTCCGCCTGTGGGTGGAAGACACAGGAATGAAGACAGGTATGCATAACCTTTCATATGTTCACTGGAGGCAAAACTAACCCAAATAGTTTATTCTGGAAGAAACATAACTATGATGTATTTTTAACAACTATAAATCCATATCTGGCAGTAATAGTACTGACATTTCAAAGGCTAAAAAGGATCCGAAAAGGTCAGTGGAGCACAACTAGCTCCACTGACCTTATAAATAGCTTAGCCTTCACTCTTTGAATCCAGGCCATGGGTAGTGTTGCTACCATCTGTGTGAAAATCGCATTCCTGGCTGAGGGGAATCCAGATGTGCCAGTAAGTTCATTTCCAGCGCGGCTTAAACGGCTTCCTCCCTTCTCGCCGTTTCCACGTTTTTTCCTTAAGGGTTTCTTTGTTTTATTTCCCTTAAGGGTTTGGGACGGATGGTTTCAGCAGGTTCACCGCAAGTTCAGGCTTGAGGTGAGGGACCATGTTCTTAGTCAGGGTAGCCGTAAGGGGCCCTAAAATGCTTTGAGGGTTTTTTTATTTCCTGAAGTGTGTTACATAGGTTTGTGTGCATGTTAATGGCCCACAAAGGCTTTTTGCTTAAAGAACTTATTATTTAAGCAAAAAGGAAAAATCCATTTGAATTTGCCAATAATGTAATTTTAAATAGCAGGATTGTATATGCATATGTTTTCCTAACACATACTGCCCTCAAGACTATTTGTCAGAAGCAGATTTGGCCCATTGGAAATGGGCCAAATCTTGTTGAGCCACCCTTGCCTGTCACTTGTCATACAGTGGCCATACATGTTTACATAGTAAACGTCACACACTCTATAAATACCCACCTCCAAAATGTTCTCTCATTCAGAAATGTATGCCTAATTCTTGTTTTGTTTTCAAATGAACAGTTCTATGTTTTGGGAAATACACTTGCTTGTTTTCTCGCCCAGCGCTAGACTAGAAGATTTTTAAAAAAACAGAAAATGTGCACATATCTGTAAATCTGATTTTTAAGCATTAATCAAATAAGATAATATTGCCTGCTGGCTGTAGCATATATTTGCAGTACAAACAAGAGTGTGGTATTAAGCAAATAAGTGGAAGATTAATTCAAAATGAATTTGGAATTATTCTGGTGCAGACATAGCCTTCAGTATAATCTCCATGTTCCAGTATGGGGCTGGCTTGCTGTCTCACATGATTACTATAAACACTGCGTGGTTTGGTACATTTCTCTTTCTGTTTTAAGTCAAACCACACACACAAACACTAGGAGTATTATGAGCCAGTGACACACAGCGGGAGCAGTCAAAGCAGCGAGAACCTTTTTAAACACTAATTTAAGGGTTCATAGAGGGCAAGGCAGAGAGGAGGAGATCTCTATTGACAACCAGTGATTCTGCTCACAGTGTGATCCTGTATAATCATGCGACCACACTGGAATATTAACATATAGTGCTGTGTACATGGACCACAGAGGTCTGTGCCATGAAGTGATTACTGCTTTCCTGGCGGTCTTGCCACCCCATGGCAGTGCAGGAAAAAGGATTTCAACTCTAAACCTCCGTCGAAGTAGCCATACAATGTCAAATGAGCCTTTAACAGTAAATGTCTTGCATTCAAAAATAGAAATACTCATAGGTCTCATTTCAGTTAAATATAAGTATTGTTAATTGTTTACAGAGGTGGAAGACATACTTAGGTGTTTTGCTTAAGTTAGAGCATTTAAAATGTACTTATAAGTTACAATATTAACTTCAAAATAAAGTTAAAGTACCAAAACAAAAAAATATATATATATTGGAATGGAGTAAAAGCACAAAGAATATCCGGCACTTAAAAAATGTATATATTTAAAAAACACAGGAGTTGCTACTAGTCTATCGCTGCAATGATAGAGTTAGCTTGTCTTTGTTTTTGTTGTGGTGTTTTAAAGGGTTATTTAGGATTGTAATAACTCACATATTAGCACAGACAAACTAAGCAATAAAAGGCACTAGTAGACCAGTAGTTCCTGTGTTTTGCAAGGTCAAATGTGGGGTTTTTCAATGTAGTCTGGTGGCTTTAAAGAAAGCAAGGCTAACGGCTGCAGTTCCCTGTCATAAAGGGCCATATATAACAACAAGGTGAAATTATAAACATATTACAAATATAGCACCAATAACTGATATTGAGTGGGTAAATGTTGCTGCTGCTACTGTTGTTGTTGTTGTAAATGTATGTTTTGCTGTTGCCCCTGTTCACAGTAGTTCTGTTTCTCAAAACTGGGGGATTGCTGACACACATCTACTCTTATTTATACACTGACTTTGGAAAAGTACCTCACACAACCCAACTTCAAACAATCCAAACTACCTTTTTTTGTTTTATTATTTTAGACCTCTCATCAAGTTTTTTCTCTTTGAAAGTTAAGTGTACTGTAACAGGAGTATAAGAAGAGTTGACTGTGGTGAGAGAAATCCTTCGGCCCAGTGTTTTCGTGACTAAAGCCCTTACCTGTGGGAATCTTGTAACCAGTCTCACCGGGCTTCCTGAGGTTCCTCAGGATGTGGTCGGAGTGCATGTTCACCAGCCAGCCGACCAACCACAGAACAGACCCTGGAGACGAACCCACAAAAAGCTGCGTTAACATGACATTTGACTGAGCGAAAGCCAGTCAGACAACTCTCAGTCTCCTCCCTGCTCAACCTCCACACAAATCTGGTTTGGCCTCATTTTTTCTCATCTAACTCTCAGTAATGCAAAATGAGCAGACATACCAACATGTTGAACATGTTTATAAAGATACATGTTTCCACAGTATTCATCATTGTATTGCTGCTGCTGTGACACACAACACTCAAAATAAACGTATTTCATGACACACTGCATGAATACAGTGAAATGTTCTTTTTGAAAACACTTCTTTCAGTAGTTCATATTAGTTCTATGCTAGGCTCAAATATATTAAAACCATTTTAAAATTCCATATCTGACCCGTGTACACATTGTACATCTATAATCTACAACAACAACAAATTACATAGATGTCTGTTCATATACTCAGACAAACGTGGGACATTATATTATTAATTATAAAACTGTAATTATTTTCTATTTGAATGTTTTTTTATTTTGTTACTTGTCTTTATCTAATGCAGATGTGGTGGTTTGAAAAGTCAAACAGGGTAAGGTAAGAGGAGTGGAGGGGCGGTCACAGTTAAAAAACACAAACATTTGAAATTGTAAGTTTCCTGCTTGAACAGCAAGGTAGCCAAGAAAAACTGCTGAGCACTTAAAGGTTTGGAAAAAGGGAAAAGCACCTGCAGTGAAGCAAGAAACAAAAAAAGGGGAAATTACAAGGTGGACAAAAGTGTGTGAATGACAGCCATGGTTTTAACACTGGTAACACAGGTTTCAAAAGGGTAACAGCATGCCAGAGGGTCGTTCTGTAGCTTTAGATACTTCGTCATGCGTGGAAGGAGGCTAAATTACCTAAAGTTTGGTATGGGGAAAAAATGGCATGGTGGTTTTCAGTATGTTTCTTTACATAATCTGATCAGACTAAAACACATTACATTCACAGTTAGTTACACTTTGAGAAATCAACCCAGTACTTACTTTTACTTGATTTTGTTTTGTTTGACTTGAGTATTCTTCTTATGACGTTTACACCACTGCTACCTCTCTTATCCTTATATACGGTGTTAAATTAAATTATTTGAATGTCTGAATCTGCTAGTAAGGACAAAGTATACCTGTTTCGAAGCTAAAAAAGGATAAGAAGGTAATCAATAATATACTGTTGTGTGCAGGCGTTACCTTATGCACTATAGCCTCGCACCTACCGGATGTATGTATAATAATTGTTTCTTCAACATCTGTCAATATATAAATATGAGCAATTCTTCACTTCCCATATGCTAATGTCACATACATAAACTTAATATGACTCACACTCAAAGCCACACCAGATATATTTTACATCATGAAAAAGTGTCAACAAGACAAGCGTATGTGCAAAATTAGACCATTCATTTGGCCTTTTTTGAAAGAGAGTTAGCAGACACAAGACACCAACCTGCAATGAAGCGTGGATGTGTAACCCAATGTGCCGGGTAGTCAGCGTAATGGCTCAGGTACCTGATCTGCATGTATCCATTATACATGCAGAACATAATGGCCAGCACAAATGAGTCCAGTGGGGTTGGTTTACCTCCTCGGATTAAAAATGGATATATGAGGGATCTGTGGCAGAAATAAAACAAGTTATTTCAAGTGTTTGCTTTGACATCTTGGATCAGTCAACTAGTACAACTATAAGCTATATAACTAAATAATAACATGGACAATGTTTCTGTATATTTTGCACATTTCCACACAATGCTTCTTAAACTCTTCAAATATTTTAAATGTTGATATACCGCACATTTTTTAATTATCTTTCAGATTTGCTTGTAAACATCCTTTTGAATTAATGATAGTTTTATTTAAAATAATTCTATATTTGCTTCTTTTTTTAATTTGATTCCTTCTGGATAAATATTCCTATAACTATGTATCCATCCACCCTTATACATCAAAGCAAATTCCTTGTATGTATAAACCTACTTGGACATACAACTGATACTGAATTTTTTTTTTGTGTACATTATTGAGTTATCTTATTATGCATAAATATAGATTTTTATTTGAGGGAAATAGCAAGAACCCTACATACATGTACACTTTGTGAGCCATGCACTTAATACATTATTTGTGCTGGTAATTGGCAAGCATGTTAGTTGCTCCAGATGTAATTGACTGTAATGATGACCTACCTTTGAATATAGTGGCAGAAATACATTGCAATGACCAGCTGGTTGGGCAGTAGTGACGTTTTTGCCGAGGATGTCCAAACTACCAGACAGAAAGGCACCAGGAAGGCAGGCAGCTCCTGCACGAACCAAGCAATCCGTGCATCAACTCGAAACCTGGCGGTGCTGGGAGCGTATCGTCCGTACGGGACATCCTGGAAAAGCAAAGCAACGAAAGTGCAGGCTGCCATGAAAATCATAAAGTAACCCAGACAGTCCAACACGTACAACTCCTCTTCTTCCGAGGAGAAGAGCCTGGATAGGATTGCGTCCATCACGGCAAATGTTACAAACTATAAAGGTGGCTCAAATCTGATTTCATTAAACGCTGTGTCACCGAGTTATGTCATGGTTTTTAAGACTATTTACAGCCCGTGGAAGTGACCGCATGAACACGTCAAAAGCAGAGCCATAGAGAGATAGTATCTCTAGGGCTCTAGGTCAAAAGTTGTTTAACTCCAGTAAGGACCTATCACAGCCACTGACAAGACTTGGCATTCGATCCTTTCAGCCAATCAAAACGCGCTATTGCAACACGTAATTCAAAATGGGTGGGGTCTTACGTCACTAATACATACATTCATTCATGTATTTTTCCCCTGATGCGGACAATTATGTTATTACGGTTATTACGTGTTGGTTCTGTCATTCATTTATACTGTATATGTGTTTCTCCAGATGTAACATCAGCATAGCAGGAGGACTAATAGTCTAGCAGCAAGTCCTCAAAAAAGGTTTTCGAGATAACCCTACCCGAGGTAGAACACATGACAACAATGATTTTTCTTATCTTTAGGGTCTCCCATTAATGAAATTGATTGTTGTAAAATTTTATTTTGGGGGGAAAAAAATGTGTTTTGGTTGTTCTTTAGACCTACCCCAATCCCTGAAAAAGAGCCAAATTAGACGAGGCCGAATATGGGAAAGGTGACAAAAAAGCCCATAACTTGAGAATGATAACTCTTTTCCTCTTCAGATTTGCTGAGGTATGAACCAGGTGGCTGCCCTACATCACCAAATAGTCAGACAATTATTTAACTAAAAAAATACTGAATTATAGTCCTGTAAACTTAGCTTTAGTTTAGACGGAAATTGTACTTTTTGGTGTTAGGAACATAGGACTCAATCACTTTTCTCTCATTTATCAGAAAAACAGTAATCCCTAAAAAATATACCATTACTGAATTGTCTAGGTTGCTATTGAACACTAACCCGTAGTTGTATGGACATATCTACAGTTCTATTGCAAATGAGATTTCTTTAGACATAGACCTCTTCTCTGATACAGTCAAATTCCGAATGGGGGAAAGTGGCATAATAGCCTATAAGGTAAGAATGCTCACTCTGATGGTCATTATATTTGGAGAGGGAAATACCAGGTGCCTGAACTACATCACCGAATAGTCAGAATAAGAGTAACCCAATACAATAAAGTGTATTAGTTCTAAATTGCAAGCCTCTAAAACTAGGTGTAAATAGTACAGGGTTTATTGAAACGGGAACCTTAATTCAAAGTACAGTATACAAATCATCAAATAATTCTGTGAGAGGTCAAGTACGGTATATAGATACTAGAATATGATGTTAAATGTCAGGTTCCTCAGAAACGTTAGGGGACACATTTTGACATTCTGCACAACAGGTGCAGAACACCGTACAGGGAAGGCCAACAGAGAGGCACTGGCACTTTCCACTCTCTCCACACTTTGTATCTTTGCAATACAAGTGAGTAATGTCTCTCACTTCTGTAGGTGCTGGGGTTTTTGTAAATAGCACTGGTTGAATGGCCCCATCTCTGACAATCCACCCCTTGCCAATAGGACTCCATAACAAGGGTTTGGGTTCGGGCTGTGACACCATATCGCTGTCTGAAACATTGCTCTTTGTACATGTTGTTGAAATGCATCCTCTGTTGGCGGCAGATTTTCCGAGGCTGCATCTGTTGTTGATGCAATTATGAACCTCAGTTCATCCAAATTTGTGAGTGCATGACATGCTGGTAGACAGTTAGACATAGTTGCCGCCCAGCTTCAGGACCATCTGCAACTAAACGGCCTTTTTGAGAAATTCCAGTCCGGTTTCCGTTCTGCCTACGGCACTGAAACAGCTCTGGTCAGGGTCACAAACGACCTGCTGATGCTGATTGTCTTTCCTATTCTGTACAAACTACTTGTTGTGCCACAGCCAGTGAGTGCACGACATGCTGGTAGACAGTTAGACATGTCTTTTCCAATTTTCTCACATATAGTGTTGATGGGGACATATCTCTCTCTCATTCCATGGCCTGCATGTACACTAGAGATGAACCAAACATGTATTGCATAATATATGAGCAGTACTTCCACACCTGTGTCATCAGACCTCACAATGATGCGGGAATATGTCATGCATGGAGCACCATCCTTGTGTCTGTCTCCTCCTGATGTCAAACTGGTGACTCCTGCTGTGCAGATGCTCTTCACCTCATCCCCCTTCAAGTGTAGTCTCTGTGGGGCAGCAGTGACAATGTAGTTGCTCACACACAGGTGAGTGAACAGGTAAAGGAGTTTTTATGTACAAATGACATCCTGTCTAAACATCAGTCAGGCTTCAGAAAGCAACATAGCACCATCACTGCCACAATGAAAGTGGTGAATGACATTACTAGTATTTTAGATAATAAGCAGAGTTGTGCAGCTCTGTTTATTGACCTTTCCAAAGCGTTTGACACCGTTGATCATCGCATCTTAAAGCAGAGGCTACTCAGTATTGGCATATCCAGCCTTGCAGTGGGGTGGTTTGTGAACTACCTCTCTGAAAGGTCCCAATGTGTTCATTTTGATGGACTGTCTTTTCAGTGGTTAAACATTTCTAATGGTGTACCACAAGGTTCTGTTTTAGGACCACTTTTATTCTCCATATATATTAACAGCGTAGGTGATAATGTGGATGAAGCTACTTTACATTTTTATGCGGATGATACTGTGATGTATTGTGCAGGTCCCACCATTAAGGAGGCTGTTGTTAAATTACAGGCTGTTTTTAACACTATTCAGACTCAGTTCTCTGAATTAAAGCTTCTTTTAAATGTGGATAAAACCAAGGTAATGCTCTTTTCAAAAGCAAAAAAGACACCAGAGCCTGTTTTAGATATTGTAACTACGCAAGGAACAAAACTTGAAGTTGTTGCCTGTTACAAATACCTTGGTATCTGGCTTGATGATTGTCTCTCTTTTAAACTTCATGTTAATAACCTGCTAAAAAAGCTGAGGGTTAGGCTAGGGTTCTTTTTCAGAAACAAGTCCTGTTTCTCGCTTGAGGCCAGGAAAAGGCTAGTCACTGTGACCTTTTTACCTGTGCTGGACTATGGGGATCTGGTCTATATGAATGCACCTGCCAATTGCCTGGTCAAGTTAGATGCTGCGTATCACAGTGCACTGAGATTTGTGACAAACTGTAAAGCATTAACCCATCACTGTACCCTGTATGCAAGGGCTGGTTTACTTTCACTAACTGTACGGAGGCTCAGTCACTGGTACATTTTTATATACAAAGCCATGTTAGGGAAACTTCCATCTTATATCTGCTCCCTGATCACACGGAGAATTGTAAGTGGCTACTGCCTGAGATCGAATGCTGTGGTTTTATTAAATGTGCCAACTGCTAGGACTGTCTTAGGGAAGACAGCTTTTAGATGCGCAGCTCCTCTGTCTTGGAATAGTCTGCAAATTAAATGGAAACTGAACACTCTGGTGCCACTAAATGTTTTTAAAGCTCGGTTGAATGCTACTCAATCGGAAGCTATTGGTACCTGTTTATGTGGATAATTATGTAAATGATGCTGTATGATATCCTTTTGTTGTTCTGTTTATGTTTTTATGTTTCATGTGGAACTACTTGAGCAGGTCTCCCTTGGAAAAGAGATCAATGATCTCAATGGGATTTTATCTGTATAAATAAAGGAAAAAAAAAAAAAGCCAGTGGAGGGAATGAAGGACAGGTGTGATGTGGTTGTACTTTCTCACCCTCATCAGGACCCTAGCGGTACTGTTCTGTACGTATTGGAGCTTCTGAAGGCTCCCGCTAGGAGTCCCGATGAGGAGAGCGTTACAATAGTCAAGCCTTGAGGAAACGAAGGCATGGACCAGTTGTTCAGCATCTGACAGGAGTTTTGCAATGTTCCTGAGGTGGTAGTAGGAGGTTTTGCACAGGTGTTTGATGTGGGTGTCAAAGGTCAGATGTCGGTCAAATCTTACACCCAGGTTGGTAACTGATGTGGAGAGGGGTATGTTTTGGCCAGAAAAGGCGATGTAGGTTATGGGGGATGACTGGACCTGGTTTGGGGTGCCAACTAAAATAGCCTCTGTTTTGGAGCTATTAAGCTGCAGGAAGTTTTGTTGCATCCAAGCCTTTATCTCCTCAATGCAGGTGTTAAAGGATGTTGATGGGAACGGTGATGATGATGGTGACAGTGAGGATGCATGTGGGATAGGGTCTGTCTTTATATATAGCTGCGTGTCATCAGCGTAGCAGTGGCATGATATTCCATGCTGGCTGATGACACGGCCAAGGGGAAAAGTGTACAGGGTGAACAGAGTGGGGCCGAGGACCGACCCTTGAGGGACACCACAGGTGACAGGGTGTGTCTGGGACCTCGCACCTCCCAAGGAGACGTACTCTGTTCTTCCAGACAGGTAGGACTGGAACCAGCTCAGGGCGGAGTCAGAGAGTCCGATGGTGTGTTTGAGGCGCTGAAGGAGGATGTTATGGCCGACAGTGTCGAATGCTGCAGTCAGATCCAGGAGGATGAGGAGAGATGGGGAACCAGTGTCAGCCGCCATCAGTGTGACGCTGACCAGAGCTGTTTCAGTGCTGTGGGCGGAACGGAAACCGGACTGGAATTTCTCAAAGAGGCCGTTTAGTTGGAGATGGTCCTGAAGCTGGGTGGCTACTACATGTCTAACTGTCTACCAGTATGTCATGCACTCACTGGCTGTGGCACAGCCAGTGAGACTACAAAGTAGTCTACAAAGTAGTTTGTACAGAATAGGAAAGACAACAGCATTCACCAAACTCAAGACCCATCTCAGCGAGCTCAAAGGTCTAGCCCATTTTGGACTCTCTGCCAGCTTGGAAGAGTCTTTGCCAGTCGCAAGAGAATTTGCGCTTCTGCTATACGGAAAAAATAAAAAGGAAATTGGACTGATGTGCACAAACATGGATGAACTGAGGTTCATAATTGCATCAACAACAGATGCAGCCTCGGAAAATCTGCCGCCAACAGAGGATGCATTTCAACAACATGTACAAAGAGCAATGTTTCAGACAGCGATATGTCACAGACCGAACCCAAACCCTTGTTACGGAGTCCTATTGGCAAGGGGTGGATTGTCAGAGATGGGGCCATTCAACCAGTGCTATTTACAAAAACCCCAGCACCTACAGAAGTGAGAGACATATACTGACTTGTATTGCAAAGATGCAAAGTGTGGAGAGAGTGGAAAGTGCCAGTGCCTCTCTGTTGGCCTTCCCTGTACGGTGTTCTGCACCTGCTGTGCAGAATGTCAAAATGTGTCCCCTAACGTTTCTGAGGAACCTGACATTTAACATTATATTCTAGTATCTATATACTTGACCTCTGTGACGAAGGTAACTTCATCACTGTGGACTGACGGCTTCGGGCCTCGTAACTCAGCACTTTAGAGAACAGTTTTGCACTTTATTAGCGTGATTGCACAGTACCATTTGGCATGGCATATTTGCACATTTTATATAATTTATACTAATTATTGAGATAGTATTTATTAAAGGATTAAACCGCATTGATTGAAATGTCGCCTGGCAGGTGCTGGTCGGGTCCTCGGCTCCGCCTGACAAGATAGGGGAGTTAGCGAGAGCGCCGAAAGTGCTTATGCTGGTGTAGAATGACAGCGGTTAAGAATAATCCGGGTGCACATAATATGTGGGGGTGTAGACATCATAGCGTTAAGTGGCATTAATTGTACAAGTGCTGACTGCGTTTAGTTGGGTTTGTATGTGTGTACTTCTGTTCAGTTATAAGTTTGTGTTTGAAAAGTGTTCCCCCTCCCGTTATGTCTGTTGCTGATTGTGTGCACCTGGTGCCCTATGTTGTCTCCTCCCCCCTCACCTGTGTCTTGTTGTGCTGATTAGAGAGTGTGTATTTAGGCTCTGGCTGCAGTCGGATAGTTTAAAAATCAGCTCCTAAGTTCTAACCCTATCGTCTATTCCTTGACCTCTGAGTGAAACGTCACGGGGTTAAGGGATAGTGGATAGGAGAATTCAAAAGGACTTAGGAGAAGAGACTGCGGTACTTTAGAGAATCCGAATGCACTTTCACTATTCGACGTGTTTATGATGCGCCAGCGGACGTCATTGTGTGCGTCTGCTGCTGTCGGGAAACTATGGAAACCACAGTTTTCTATACAGCGGGATACAACATGGATGTTTAATAAGAACGAGGGACTGCTGTGAACTCATCTAGAGACTCTGCACCGTGCTCTGATGCTGCTGCTTTGCTTTATGAACGTGGACAACAGAAAAACATATTCTTCATGACCAAAGTTGGAATTGAAATAAAAAAGGAAAGTGAAACTTATGCTCGTCACCCTCTCCCTCCGGTCCACATATACAAATGATCCCAATACGTATGATTGTATGAACTAAAGATCTTAAAATCAATACAGATGTATTTATTATAAACGTTAGTCCTTAACATCTATCACTGTGTATATCACCATTCAAACATCTTTTAAAAGTTGAACAAACTCCACACAGCTCAGTAAAGACTGAAATGTTGACTTTATTTGATAATTTCAGTGAAAACTAACGTTCATATTTCTCTTTTTGATTATAATACTGATGAACGTTCAAAACAAAGCACTTTGGCAACTTACCACCTATGTTTTAAAATGCGTAATAAGCACCGTAACTTTCATGATATCATTTCTCGGTCATAATCGGTTGTTTCCGTGAACGACCGACTGTTGAGTGACGGCAAATGCTGCGGCTGCAAGGCATTGTGGGGCAGCATTTTCGCTTCTCCTGTCGGTTAGGGAGGTCCAGTGGTTCCTAAACTAAAGGAGGTTATAAAGGAAGTTTGAAACCTCCTTTCCTATCATTCTCATCATTCTAGAGAATTCGAACGGCATTTATCATGGCTGCCACTGAGGGACTTCCGGGTAATTTCACTCCTTTAGGAAGGTTCCTAAGCTAAATGGACTATTCGACTTCAGCCTCTGTTTCCCTGTCTGTTGAGGAGGCAGGGACTGTGGGTGAGATCCTGGTGGCTGCAGGTTTATGGGATTAGTTTTGTATCATAAAGATAAAGTCAAGCAAAATAAAATAAATTTCAAAAATAAAACTGTAAATTGCAAACAAATCATTTGTGTAATCATGTAAATTTAAAGTCTTTTTTCTTTGTTTTAACATAGGTTTTTGTTTGCAGTTCTTGTTTCTTCTTTCTCAATGATCAGACTTTTGCTCTCCCTGCAGCTTTCTCTTTTGCGCTCCCTGATTTTTTGTTTGAGATTCTGAAACAAACCTCCCAGGTGGGCGGGACTTTCAGGGGTGCGTCCCCATTGGCTATTCAGTTTTTGAGTGACAGCCCAGTCCTCCAACGATTGTACAGTGCAGGCAGCTGCGGTGCGGTAGCTGAGCGTGGATAGAACACCCCCAGAAGAACCAGCATTTCAATTATTATAATACTACAAGTGAAAATATATGCAAGTATTGATCATTTGTGTTGTTTGTGCTGTACTATACGGTCTGTTTCTTTATTGTGGTTAGTGAGAAGTAAAGCTGTGCTATGAAAGTTAGCTTTTGCTACCTTAGGCGCATTCACACTGCGGTACTTTTCCCACAAAGGTTCATGCGAACTTAGTTCATGATCGTGTTCACACCAAAAAGAGCCGGTACTAAATGTAGTTAATGCGAACCTTTTTACCCCCTCGAAAGTCCCTGCTAGAGAGCAGGGACTTTTGCTCTCGCTGCAGCTTTCTCTTTTGCGCTACCTGATTTTTTGTTTGAGATTCTGAAACAAACCTCCCAGGTGGGCGGGACTTTCAGGGGTGCGTCCCCATTGGCTACTCAGTTTTTGAGTGACAGCCCAGTCCTCCAACGATTGTACAGTGCAGGCAGCTGCGATGTGGTAGCTGAGCGTGGATAGAACACCCCCAGAAGAACCAGCATTTCAATTATTATAATACTACAAGTACTAGAGAGCAGGGACTTTCGAGCGGCTCTTTTGTGAGAAAAGAGCTATATTGGGAGTCCCAGCAGCTTCTACTGAAGCCAGTCCCCAACTCCGGGGACTTCCGGCCGGGGACTTTGGGCGGCAGTATACGCCGTGAAGTGGTTTGCGGCCTGCCAGTAAACCCAAAGCAGAAGAAGAAGAAGTGACGTCAGCGGCTTCAATTGCCTAATCCACCCCCAGGGACTTTTTCCGGTGTGAACGCGATCTGTACTTAGTTCATGCGAACTAAAGAGTTCGCATGAACCTTTGTGGGAAAAGTACCGCAGTGTGAATGCGCCTCTTTAGATCCATAACAATGCAAGCTAATGGCGCGTTTCCACTGCAGCGGGTAGCTCGCTTTAAGCGTGCCGAGCCGTGCGGGGCCCGTTTTTGGTTGCGTTTCCACTTGGCCTAGTACCGGCTAGCGGGTCCTAATTCACAGTTTTTCTGGCCCCATAAAATCGTGATTCTAGGGCCAGGAACAACCAGGCTGAGTCGGGCTGAGTATGCTAAACAGTTTAGCATACTCTCTAGTTTAGTAAACTAGAGAGAGAATCACTGGCAAGGGGGCTACAACTACAACAAGATGAACATATTTGACCGTGATTTAATTGTAATACACATTTCAAAATGATGCCGAAGTAACAACATACTGATACCGGTTAGTAAAAAACATGAATTAATGCTTTGACAAGTCTGCAGACAGACGGCAGGCGAAAAACCCTTTAAAATGCGTGTTTTCTAAATGGAGCTTGGCTAAGCTAACGTTATATGCTCCGACCATCCACACTCACAACAACGGCCTACAGACATACATAAACCAGCGACTGTATTCGCCATGACACAGGCAGTCTGTGGTTTGTACTTGTTTAACTTTTGTCTAGTTTCTGTACAGATATGAAGAGCTGTGAGCTCTGAGTGCTAAGAGCTAACAGCTGTGTTGTTTTTCTCAATAGTATGAAGCTGCAGCGTCGGAGACAGCAGTTACGGCCCCTACACACGGCGGCGTGCGTTGCCGCTTCAACGCTTCTGCCCATTCACTTTGAATGGGGTGACATCACGATTCGCCGAACTGCATTGTGGGAGCAAAGCGTAGCTTCTCTCGCGGTGCTCGCTGCAAAAGTAGAGCAATGTTCTACTTTTGCCGCCTCGACAGAGGCGTCAGCCAATCAAATCCCGTGTATGCAAATCTGACAGTACAAGCGCTAGCCAATCAAACCGCGTGTATGTTGGGAGAGCCAGACTGCAGTTATTTCCCATATGTCAAAGAATGGAGGAGAAAATTATCGTGGCGGTAGGGAATCACCCGGTACTATATGACCAGTCCCTCTTTACATACAGGGATACAAACCGGAGGAGCCAGGCATGCGGGGAGGTGGCAGAGACAGTGGGTGAAACTAGTAGGTTTTCGCCTATTTGGGGAGTTTATATCCAGTGTACTTCGTTTGAATGGACAGCTAGCAAGCATAGACAGTATATTTAGCCAGCATGGATGTAGCATGAATGCTTTGCTTTGTATATCCGGGGCGGGACATTCATGTGATTGGTTGTTGCTCGCGTTGACTCCCCAAGCTCAAGACACGCCCACCGCCAAGCGGCAACACACGCCGCCGTGTGTAGGCTCCGTTAGGGCCCGTCCACACAGCGGCGTGAGTTGAAGCTTCCAACGCTTCTGCCCATTCACTTTTAACCGAACTGCATTTTGGGAAGCGACGTGGAGCGTTGCTGGCTTAAAAAGTTGAGCAATGTTCAACTTTTGACGCCTCGACGGAGGCGTCAGCCAATGAAATCCCGTTTATGCAAATCTGCCAGTACAAGCGCTAGCCAATCAAACCGCGTGAATGCTGGGAGAGACTTCGCAGGTCATTTCCTCATATTCCAAAAAATGGAGGGAAAATTCATTATAGCGGTAGTGAATCACCCAGTGCTGTATGATCAGTCTCTGTTCATCTACCGGGATACAAACCAGAGGAGCGAGGCATGGAGGGAGGTGGCAGAGACAGTGGATGAAACTGGTAGGTTTTCGCCTGTTTGGGGATTTTATATCCAGTTTACTTAGTTTTAACATTGCTATTGCTTTGTATGTCGGGGGCGGGAGATTCATGTGATTGGTTGTTGGTCGCGTTGCTCGCAAAAAATTCCCAAGCTTCAGACACGCCCACCTCCAAGCAGAGTCCTGCACGGGTCTGATTTTCAAGACCCGCTCCCGCGACGTGCAATACCGAACCCGCCCCACTACCCGCAGATATTGCCAATTAGTTCCGCAACCCGACCCGTCGGCACAATATCCGCAACCCGACCCGAACCCGCATATATATGAGCAGTGAAAACGTGCAATTATTAACACACGCAGTTGCATATTTGTCTCAAAAACCGTGTGATGTTAGTTATTTTCTCCATCTAGGATGACACCAAAAGCCTCCCAGACGTTGGATTTCGCTCTTGAGGAAGTGTTATTGAAAATGCTGTATTCTCCGCTGGAGAGCTTCACCTCAGCCATTTCGAATGTGCCGCGCACAGCAGCAGATTGATGCGCTGCAGAGGTTATGATTATGCGCGGTCCCGCGGGGGAGAGGTCTGAGGATTTAAACATTAAACTAAATTATTATTATTTTAATATATTTATTATGCAATACCCGCGACCCGACCGCATCATCTTTGTTTTACCCAGAACCGAACCCAGAAAAAAGCGTATGAAAAAATACCACCCGCGAATCACCTTTTTTGCGGGTCACCCGTCGGGTACCCGACCCGATGCAGGACTCTGCCTCCAAGCGTCAACGCACGCCGCTGTGTGGACGGGCCGTTACAGGACCGCACTTGTAGAACCGCACACACAGGTCCGACGGAGCACGTGACGGAGCACGTGACGGAGCACGTGACGGAGCACGTGACGGTCAACGCACGTTCACGTGAATGTTTATATGTATATTAAACAAACAACACACACACAAAACTAATCCCAATTTAGTTTTGGGTGACGAAACAACACTGTTAATTTAGTTGAGAATTTAAAAAAGATAGTCTTTTATGTCTTTAATATGTATATTAAACAACACTGTTAATTTAGTTTTGGGTATGTTTTTGTTAAAAGAAAACATTCATGTGAACGTGCTCCGTCACGTGCCGCCGTCACGTGCTCCGTCGGACCTGTGTTTGCGGTTCTACAAGTGCGGTCCTGTAACTGCTGTCTCCGACGCTGCAGCTTCATGCTACTCGTTTTTCTGGGGCTCTCATTGAAGATGACGTCACGGCTCCGCCTACACTGCGTTACTATAGTAACTACCCCAGTTCCTAAACTGTAATGGAAGCGCAGAGGCGAAGTCCCTCCCTTTCCGGGAGCCTCCATGGGACCCCGGAAGCGTAAAATTATACATTGAAGTCAATGGAGAGAGAAAGGTTTACTTTTGATCCCGTTTGAATTGTGCCACGAATGACACATATGATGTTTGTCAATTTAAAAGAATATTTTGCAAGTCAAAAAAATTAAAATGTGTCGTAAAACTGTGAAGTTACACATTTTTTTGTGTGAAACCGCTGAGTGAACTACAGGTCTCGCACAATACGCGTCACCATCACAAAGACGGCCGTCACGTTAGCAAATTTCACCTGTTTCTTTCAGAATGAGAATAAAAGTATAAAACGAGGTGAACATCACTACAAGTCTGGACACGTTGAGAGCTGTACATACACGAAAGGGGAGTTAGTCGGTTCTGTAAGAGCAGCGGGACCGGCTTTACAAGATGTTGGTGAGTAATATGAGTGCAATGTGTAACGTTAATGTCAGCTAGCTAACATTAGCTAACAAGGTACACTAACGTGTTTTGTTTCAGTAACTAGTTTTCTCCTTTAGAACTTCGTGGTCTCTGTGTGTGCTGTGGATAACATTAGTGTTCACAAGAACAAGGTACACTCCCGTGTTTTGTTTTAGTTGCTCTTCAGATTGAAGCGGCCAGTTTTATAACGACTATACTGTATGTGTGATCTCCTTTTACATCTCGTTGTGTCATTTGAGTTTATTTGCTGTGTGTAGATTCAAGTGTTTTGGTTATCTTGTCAATTTGTTTGGTTATCTAGACACAGCTGTGTGTGACTCCCTCTGGTACACTGGTATGTGTTTTCCTAATGTAGAGAGCATTGATTAATTAATAAACTACACACTGAGTCTAGATCCTGACCAAATCCTTTTTTTTTGTTGATCAAATGTTTTTCAAAAATGTATTCATACACATTTAGAAAAATACAATGTACAATCACAACCAGTACAACACAAATCACAAAAAATACAGAAAAAACAAACAATAACAACAATCAGACAAAACTATGGAAAAATAACCCCTCCCACCCCCAGATCCAGACCATCCTTGTATTATTGCTCATTCAATCTAGTATAGCATGCTAACAAACATGGTACTTACTTTATTTGTACTGCTCCGCGCCGTCCGTTAGATGAGCCTGGTCAGATTAATAAGAAAAGGAGTTCAAAACACCGGCATACAAGTTATAACAAGAATCTGATTTTAATGGTAAAAAGACACAATACGAAAATACAGAGTGCCCTGTAACAGAGCACTCCGGGCTCCCCGCTCCACTGCCGTGCGATACAGGTATCGGGACCGGCCAGTCAGCAACAGGGGGCACCGTGCATGAATAAACAACAGTATATATGGACCTTTTTGGGGCGGAGAGTCACTGCTTATCTTCCACCGGACTTCACTCCTTTAATTTCCCAGGGAAGGTTTCACACAAACTATTCTTTCTCAAACAATCAAACATTGTACACAGATATATTAGTATCAAACATTGGCCCCAAAAAGAACCTTGAAAAGGACATGTGTGTGTGTTTGTTAAAGAGGACTGCATTGTGGGAGCAAAGCGTAGCTTCTCTCGCGGTGCTCGCTGCAAAAGTAGAGCAATGTTCTACTTTTGCCGCCTCGACAGAGGCGTCAGCCAATCAAATCCCGCGTATGCAAATCTGACAGTACAAGCGCTAGCCAATCAAACCGCGTGTATGTTGGGAGAGCCAGACTGCAGTTATTTCCCATATGTCAAAGAATGGAGGAGAAAATTATCGTGGCGGTAGGGAATCACCCGGTACTATATGACCAGTCCCTCTTTACATACAGAGATACAAACCGGAGGAGCCAGGCATGCGGGGAGGTGGCAGAGACAGTGGGTGAAACTAGTAGGTTTTCGCCTATTTGGGGAGTTTATATCCAGTGTACTTCGTTTGAATGGACAGCTATAGCAAGCATAGACAGTATATTTAGCCAGCATGGATGTAGCATGAATGCTTTGCTTTGTATATCCAGGGCGGGACATTCATGTGATTGGTTGTTGCTCGCGTTGACTCCCCAAGCTCAAGACACGCCCACCGCCAAGCGGCAACACACGCCGCCGTGTGTAGGCTCCGTTAGGGCCCGTCCACACAGCGGCGTGAGTTGAAGCTTCCAACGCTTCTGCCCATTCACTTTTAACCGAACTGCATTTTGGGAAGCGACGTGGAGCGTTGCTGGCTTAAAAAGTTGAGCAATGTTCAACTTTTGACGCCTCGACGGAGGCGTCAGCCAATGAAATCCCGTTTATGCAAATCTGCCAGTACAAGCGCTAGCCAATCATCTGTGGTGGCTTAAATCCCAGCTCTGCTCCGCGCCGTCCGTTAGATGAGCCTGGTCAGATTAATAAGAAAAGGAGTTCAAAACACCGGCATACAAGTTATAACAAGAATCTGATTTTAATGGTAAAAAGACACAATACGAAAATACAGAGTGCCCTGTAACAGAGCACTCCGGGCTCCCCGCTCCACTGCCGTGCGATACAGGTATCGGGACCGGCCAGTCAGCAACAGGGGGCACCGTGCATGAATAAACAACAGTATATATGGACCTTTTTGGGGCGGAGAGTCACTGCTTATCTTCCACCGGACTTCACTCCTTTAATTTCCCAGGGAAGGTTTCACACAAACTATTCTTTCTCAAACAATCAAACATTGTACACAGATATATTAGTATCAAACATTGGCCCCAAAAAGAACCTTGAAAAGGACATGTGTGTGTGTTTGTTAAAGAGGAAGTGTATGTGTGTGTGTGTGTGTGTGTGTGTTGATATCTTGGTCAGGGAGTGTGTGTGTGTCAGGGTGTCTGGGAAAGTGTATGTGTGTGTGTTGGTATCTTGGTCAGGGAGTGTATTGTGTGTGTGTGCGTCAGGGTGTCTGGGAAAGTGTATATAAGAAGGTTTATATATTTAGGATTACTTAAAAACAGTCCCAAATAATACATGTTCACTTCAATACAGTTCAAGATAATACCTGTTTACTTGAATACAGTTTAGAACAATATCTGTTTGCTTTAAAGCCTGGCACTTCCAAAGTAGTCCAGCCGGTGTCTCAACTTTACCAACAGTGAGAGGAGACATACAACCCACTGGCCAGAGACATCGCCACTCAGGATGTAGACTGGTTCAGGTCTGCACTGAGGGGCGCACAGTGTGGCATGGAATGGCTTTTGTCACCTGAGCCAGAGCCGCGGCCTCAACATCAGGCCATTGTCACCGTGCTGGAGCTGGTGAAGGGGCATGGGGGTCGGGGGCTTGAGGCAATGCTTGCCTCAATGCGACTGAGCAGAGACCAGCAAGCTGCCATCCAGACAGCCACCGGAGGACAGCGGACAAATCCTCAGCTGGAGTTACACAGGCGGGGCAGGTTGACAGCCAGCAAGTTTGGTGCTGTGCTGCGGTCGGGACTTTCATCCACTCCATGCGCGTCCCTCATGAAGAGGGTGCTCGGGGGGTACAACTTGGACCGAGTCATGGCTGTCAACCGGGGGGTTGTAAACGAGGCCGAAGGGGTGAAGGCTTTTGTGCAGGCCGATCAGGTGACAGTGTTCGAGTCTGGTCTCTTTGTGAGTGAGTCGGTGTTTTGGGAGCATCCCCCGATGGACTTGTGCAGCCATCTGCCCTGCTGGAGGTGAAGTGTCCACCATCATTATACATGATGGTGTATATAGGATATATATATATATTTGTATACATATCTGTAAATTGTATAATTTTATTTGATTTAAAAATCTTTTTGATCTCTCTGTCTATAAACACAAACTGAGTAAGATTGACAATAAAGTTGACTTTGAAAAATATATATATTCTTTATGAAAATAGTTGACTGTTGGAGAAATGAATCCAAATGAAACGTTGGACTGAACTACAACTACGCCTTTAAATCTCTACGGACTGTTTTTCAGTGGGATGGCAAGTTCCTATCTTTAAACATTTATTAGTTTTTTCTCAGAACAGATTTGATTGAAGTTAATTTAACTTTGGCGACCATGTAAGGTCATTATTAAAAAGGTACAATCAATTTGTTTAGGGTTGACTAAAATAATGATAAACATTTCATTTGGATAATTTACTGACAGAATAAGAAACTCAATAATGCTCTACTCACCTGTTCCTTTTTATAAAGTGAAACAGTTGAAACGATAGATTTTAGTAAACTTAAAAACAACCTTCTCCAAAAGCTATCAAGGAATATACCGAATACTTATTTTAGAACTTTATTACATATTATTTGTATATAGTTTGAATGATCCATAATTGACAGAAGCTTGTGTTTACACTGACCTGTTACTCATATATTAATGTCTTTGTAACTTCTGTAAACCACTACCTCACTCATTTCTTTCATTCATCACGGTTCAGTAAACTAAGTGATACATGAACCAGTTTAATCATTATAATAATGTAGGATTGCAACTCTTTGGTGGCTCTTAAAAGAGCCGTTGTGTTTGGGTGTGCTGGTCTCAGGTCAGTTTAAGCCCTCTCTCCGCGGATGCGGCGGGCCAGCTGGATGTCCTTGGGCATGATGGTGACCCTCTTTGATTGGTTCATCTTACTGGGGGGCAGCTACATGGATGTCGGTGCAGTCCACAGTCATTGTGCAGTTGAAGGCAGAATGAATTTATTATTGACTCCGAATGAAGCACAACTTCATGTCATACAATACATTGACTTTATTTGTAATTGTGTAAAAAAATAAAGCATTGATTAGCAAGCAGGACCTGCAGGAACAGAGAATGGTGATGGATGGAGCTGGGAAGAGAGAAGAATAAAGAAAACAGATCAACTTTATTATCGGATATTAAAAATTCAATTTCAAAACAAGTTGCCGCTCCTACAGTTTTCTTTCTCAAACAATCAAACATTGTACACAGATATATTAGTATCAAACATTGTACACAGATATATCAGTACTTGAGATTATATTGGCCCCAAAAAGAACCTTGAAAAGGACATGTGTGTGTGTTTGGTAAGATGAAGTGTGTGTGTGTGTGTGTGTGTGTGTGTGTGTGTGTGTGTGTGTGTGTGTGTGTGTGTGTGTGTGTGTGTGTGTGTGTGTGTGTGTGTGTGTGTGTGTGTGTGTGTGTGTGTGTGTGTGTGTGTGTGTGTGTGTGTGTGTGTGTGTGTTGATATCTTGGTCAGGGAGTGTATTGTGTGTGTCAGGGTGTCTGGGAAAGTGTATGTGTGTGTGTGTTGATATCTTGGTCAGGGAGTGTATTGTGTGTGTGTGTCAGGGTGTCTGGGAAAGTGTATGTAAGAAGGTTTATATATATAGGATTACTTTAAAACAGTCCCAAATAATACATGTTCACTTCAATACAGTTCAAGATAATACCTGTTTACTTTAATACAGTTTAGAACAATATCTGTTTGCTTTAGTTTACTTCATGTAATAAAATAATAACTTCATGGTAAGGCTACTAAAAGTGACAAGGCTAAGTAATGTAATGCTAACTAACGTGCTCGCTACTCGTCGCTACTAGCTAGGTAGCTAACTTGACTATATATGTTCCATCATGCACAACATGTATATTACCTATGATATTACCTGATATGTCTGATCCAACGACTCCTGGTCCTTTCATCAGACGGGAATCGATAGAACGAGCAAGTGGTATGATCACTTATGTGATTACAACCTGGTACAAAGCACACAGGCATCTTGTAAAAGTGAATTTATTTTTAGCAATCTCTTATTTATTGGAGGGAATAAATCAGTTATGAGATCTTCTTCTTCTTCTTCTTCTTCTTCTTCTTCTTCTTCTTCTTCTTCTTCTTCTTCTTCTTCTTCTTCTTCTTCTTCTTCTTCTTCTTCTTCTTCTTCTTCTTCTTCTTCTTCTTCTTCGCTTTAATTACGAGTCGCAACCACTTGGAGCATTATCGCCTGTGACATCACTTACGCGAGCCAGAATGGGATTTGGGATTTGTAGTCTTTGTAGTCGTGTATTTTTCATAGTCTTATATTTCAACAGTTTTACGACAAAATGTGACTTTTTTGACATGGAACTTGACTTCGTCTCTCTATTAAAGTGAGCCGGGCTTAATAAGGCCTAACCAAACCGAGCGAGGCCGAGCGAGGCCTGAAGTAAGTAGCCTAACAGTTAGCTACATAGCTAGCAGTGAGTGAGCGTTCAGACACCTGCGCACACACTCAAACGGACTCGTGTGCCTGACTCTACCAACAGGCTTTCATGATTCTGTTTAGATATGCAAGTATAAGCCATGATATAGCTTATTTTATTAACACGCTAATTTGATATGAAAATCAATGGAGGCTGACTTAACTTTGTAGGAAAACCTACCGTCCCTGAGCTGTGTTTTATTTGTTAACTTCATATTTGTCATTTCCTAAAACATTTATTTTCCTCTCATATTAACAGTGTGGATCATTGAGACAGCGTGGCGTCCACAGTCTTATCCCGTTTTCCCACTTCCTCTGAGGGGACAGCACGGAGGGGGGGCATGAAGAAAGACCATCTTCATCCACGCTGGGCGTTGTTGTTATCACTAGCTCAGTGTCATTTCATTTGACCAAATATCTTTACATATACATTTAATAGATTTTTATTATTATCCACCTTTTTGTTTTATGTCCTTTTATTTAAAACATTCTTTGAGACTTCATCTTCTGGTTCAAATTTCAATAAATGTAATTTGTATAATCACTCTTTTGTCTTTATTCTACATGAAAATGTTAGAGTTTCCATTCAAATCAGTTGATTATTCATATCTTCCTCAGGAATAGTATGTCGAATTTTTAATGCTAAATGTATATCATTTTCTCACAGGATATAGAATGAAACAACACCGTTGTTATCCATTGTGTATGAATGCTTCAGCTCTTCAGACCAACATAGTAAGATGTGAGCATGTTCCTAATTGTGTTGGTATGCAGCCTAGGTCTGGTCTGTTTAATAAAGCAAATCTGCCACTTTTATATAGTAGAATTTGTTAAATTAAAGCAGTCTTTAATTGTTTGTCTTACACATAGCAATATATGCTTTTGAAATGTAACATGTCTTTGAAAAATAATAGTATACAGTTTATATTGTGCATCACCTTTAGCTTGAAAATACATAGATGTGTTTTTTTAATCTATAAAATAAATAGACAGACACTTTATCAATCCCACATTGGGAAATTATTTAACAGCAGCAGTGTGTTCAGGTATTACAATATTTAAAGTTGGACCAAAGTATAAACTACACATCACAAGTATAATGCACTGCAATCCATAAGATAAGTCCGATATGTTCATGAAAACCCCCCAGGAGACACCAACACTAACGTGGCGGAGTGGACTCCAGAGTTTGCTGCATGAGTTGCACTGTATGATATGTGGTGTAGTGGGCTGTCACTCAAAAACTGAGTAGCCAATGGGGACACACCCCTGAAAGTCCTGCCCACCTGGGATGTTTGTGTCAAAATCTCAAACAAAAAATGAGGGAGCGCAAAAGAGAAAGCTGCTGTGAGAGCAAAAGTCTGATCATTGAGAAAGAAGAAACAAGAACTGCAAACAAAAACCTATGTTAAAACAAAGAAAACATACTCATAGTGTACATGATTAAACATATGATTTGTTTGCAACTTATAGTTTTATTTTTGAAATTTATTTTATTTTGCTTGACTTCTTTTTTTTCTTCTTTTAAACTCATAGTTTTGCTTTATTCTGAGAAAGTGTTGCTTTATCTTTATGATACAAAACTAATCCCATACAGGCTGGGCTCACGTGAACAGCAGCAGCAGGATTGAGGCTGTGTGTGTGTAATGTGTTCATTTTTAATAAATGCCCACACCGGGTTGTATTTTTGGACGTTCTGCCTCTGCTTCCTTGCTTGGTCGGGCCGCTCAATTGTCAGCTTCAACCTCTCACAGAATTATTTGATAATTTGTATACCGGCTCGAGTGCACTAAAATTTGAAAGTACACAGCCGAAAAGAATCCGCCCCTTCCTTCAGACTTCCTTAGAGAACCTCCTCCAACACACATGAACGCGCACATGACGTCAGCACTCAGGCAGCAGACTGGTGAAAGTGGCCACCTGTTGCTGGCGAGTCATTAGCCGCGTTCACACTGCGGTACTTTTCCCACAAAGGTTCATGCGAACTTAGTTCATGGTCACGTTCACACCAAAAAGAGCCGGTACTAAAAGTAGTTCATGCGAACCTTTTTACCCCCTCGAAAGTCCCTGCTAGAGAGCATTGGGCTACTAGTAATCTCGAACCGTCAGTTTAAAAAAGAAAAAGCGATACCGTTCCGTTAAATATCAATAATTTCGAACATCGCGGGGAAATTCCTTGCTAGAGAGCAGGGACTTTCGAGCGGCTCTTTTGTGAGAAAAGAGCTATATTCCTGATTGGCTGGGCGAATTGCAAACCACGCCCCGTAAAACTCCCAAAAAGTTTTGTGAAGCCGCCATTTTATTATCCTCGCATTAGCATTATTAGCATTAGCCCAGCGCAGAAATGCAGAGAGACTAACTTATGGCAACACAACATAAAACATGGGAGCGGTGGAGATGAGGAGGTGTCGGCGTTCTGGCGATTTACTCGGAAGGCTTCAGTAGAAGCTGCTGGGACTCCCAGCAGCTTCTACTGAAGCCTTCCCCAACTCCGGGGACTTCCGGCCGGGGACTTTGGGCGGCAGTATACGCCGTGAAGTGGTTTGCGGCCTGCCAGTAAACCCAAAGCAGAAGAAGAAGAAGTGACGTCAGCGGCTTCATTTGCCTAATCCACCCCCAGGGACTTTTTCCGGTGTGAACGCGATCTGTACTTAGTTCATGAGAACTAAAGAGTTCGCATGAACTAAGTTCGCATGAACCTTTGTGGGAAAAGTACCGCAGTGTGAACGCGGCTATTGAAGTACTGCTGCAATGCACGCCCAATGACGACACGCCCAATGAGGGCACGAGATACATTTGTGCGTGCACGAGATGGAAGGCTGACAGACAGGGCGGCAATCCAATCCGTTTCGCCAGGCCGGCTAAACGATTGGTGCTTTTTACAGTATTACGGCTTCCACAGATGACATTTTGTATGGATTTTTTGTCAAAGCACTTCAGATATTCATTGCTATCGGGATGTTAAGAGCATTCCATGGAATATAACAAAAAGTGTATCTCGAGCCGGTTTCTGAAACTTACCGACCCCACCTTTAAGGTTCCAGTTTCAATAAAACCTGTAGGCTACTATTTACACCTATGTTTTAGAGCAGTGCTTCTCAAAGTGTGGTCCGCGGACCACTGGTGGTCCGTGAGCGCCCCCTAGTGGTCCGTGAGTATATTGGTAAAATTTCACATTTGAAATAAATAAATACATTTAAATTTTCCGCACTCTCGCGGGAATATCTCCGCAATGGAGCGAGCTTAAAGAGCCTGTGACAGCATCCCAACAACTGTTGTGCAATGAAATATTGGGCTACTAGTAATCTCGAACCGTCAGTTTAAAAAAGAAAAAGCGATACCGTTCCGTTAAATATCAATAATTTCGAACATCGCGGGGAAATTCCTTCGACTCATTTTGAAGTTTTGGGGGAAGCCGGAAGTGACGTCAATGCGGGAACACTTCACTGTGCGGCGAGAGAGCCAAACACGGACAAAGTGTGTTGTCATGCGTAGAAATGGTGAATTACTGAGATTAGGCACGTTAATAACGTTTTAATGAAGTTGACTACAGTATATTCATATTTGTCAGTGCTTTCATGTCAATTCGGCGAACATAAACATAAATGATCGTGGTGAAGATGATGATTACATTAGGATTAAAAATCGGTAGTGAGAGCTACTGAATTTCCTCCCGTCGGATGTGATATAAAAACAAATCGATTATTTTTGTAGTTGTAAACTCAAGTGGATTAAACTACATTTATTAGTGCTTTCATTTCAATTCGGCGAACATATGATACATTAAATGATCGTGAGGATGATGATTAAAAATCGTTTGTTTGTGCCGGTCTGCATTTCCTGATGAGAAAACAAACCGATGCTTTTTGTAGTTGTAGTACACCAACATGGATTAAACGTGTGTTTTTTTTACCACAATGTTGGGGACATTAATGGATAAAATGCACGGATTATTATTATTATTCCCACTCCGATCGGGACACTAGGTCCACCGTTTCCCCGCAGCGAGGCTCCCCCCGTTGACAGTTTACGTGGGCTGGGTGCAGTGGCGGACTGGCCATCGGGGCGAATCCCGATGGGCCGGTACCGAAGTGGGCCGGTCGGATAAATCACTAGCACATCCCCCATAGGCGGCGCGTGAGGCTCAGGTTTGAGAAGGCTAAATAACTTTTTTTACCTGACGCTGCCCGCCTCCAGCGTCTATAGAAAAGAGATCAACTCAGTGTGCGGAGTTTAAATCTCTCAAGTCATATTACAGGATAAAGGAAATACAGTTTAAACTGCCGTATGCAGAGAAGACGCCGACGTGTCGCACTTATAATTCATATTACATCATCAATCAGATCATCGATCATATAATATCATAATATATCATATATTTCCTGATCTGAGTCAGCTTCTCGAAACGTATCTGGTCGTGCAACACTTACAGTGTCACATACTGTATGCAGAAGTATTATTTTAAGCAACACATTATGTTGACGAAACACTCGAGACAAATGTAATTAAAGTCAGATCCACTCGTGTCTTAGACGTGAACGCGCTCTCAGCTGGAGAGAGAAACCCTGGCTTGATTTACCGAGTTGATAACCAGCGTCATAGGACCGCTTAGCGAGATCTCGTTTGTTAGTTTGTTGTTGTTAGTTTGTTTGTTACTCAAACATATCCAGGGTCTGTTGAACTGGCTTCGTAGTACAGGGCACAGGTGGCTAGCAGCGCTAATGTCAAAGACACAGACATTATACATTATATTTGTATTTTACCAGGATGCAGTGACACAAATATTTACATATTTACATTTACTATCTACAGCACCCGCCGCCCCTGACATCCCCCACTCCCCCCGTTGACAATTTACTAGCGGTACCGAAGTGGGCCGGTCGAGAGTCCCGGGATGATTTTTAGTCCCATTCCACCACTGGCTACATGACCATATGATCACCCATATTGACACACCTCATTCCTAAACTTCTAACAGATACAGAATAAACCGATCCTTCAGCCTCATATGAGCTCTCAGACACGTTCAAAATTAAACTGTCATCGCTGTCTGAGCTTGCTGCTGTGTGCACCATCGTGCGTTTACATGCAGAAGCTGGGATCCTGAACGGTGCAGCTGGAGCGCTGTGCCCGCAATGACGTCACACATAATTTGGCGGGACTTGAAGAATCCCCGAGAAGATCCAGAAAATTGTCAACATTGAAGGGCAGATTAATGGTTATCAAAGTACAAATATCCAAAATCAGTTCAGTAACGGTTTTCAAGGGGACAATATTTACTCAAATTGATGGGTTTGGATGATGGGGGAAACTCGTGTCACAGGCTCTTTAAGTTTCACTTTCGATTGCATGATATAGCCCAGATAAACACCTTCATCACACATGTGGCCACTTGTTTGTACCATTTTCAGGCGATTTGTAAAAAACGATGTGTTTTTGGATATTAGTGGAGTTAGGTGGTCCGCGAGTGTTTGTTTATTGGTTAAGTGTTGAGAAACACTGTTTTAGAGGCTTGCCATTTAGAACTGATACACTTTATTGTATTGGGTTACTCTTATTCTGACTATTTGGTGATGTAGTTCAGCCACCTGGTATTTCCCTCTCCAAATATAATGACCATCAGAGTGAGCATTCTTAACTTAGGCTATTATGCCACTTCTCCCCCATTCGGAATTTGACTGTATCAGAGAAGAGGTCTAAAGAAATTTAATTTGCAATAGAACTGTACCAGATATTTCCATACAACTACGGGTTAGTGTTCAATAGCACCCTAGACAATTCAGTAATGGTGTATTTTTTAGGGATTTCTGTTTTTCTGATAAATGAGAGAACATTGATTCAGTCCTATGTTCCTATCACCAAAAGTACAATTTCCGTTTAAACTAAAGCTAAGTTTACAGGACTGTAATTCAGTATTTTTTAGTTAAATAATTGTCTGACTATTTGGTGATGTATGGCAGCCACCTGGTTCATACCTCAGCAAATCTGAAGAGGAAAAGAGTGGTCATTCTCAAGTTATGGGCTTTTTTGTCACCTTTCCCATATTCGGCCTGGTCTAATTTGGCTATTTTTCAGGGATTGGGGTAGTTCTAAAGAACAACCAAAAAAACATTTTTTCCCCCAAAATCTAATTTGACAACAATCAATTTCATTAATGGGAGACCCTAAAGATAAGAAAAATCATTGATGTCATTTGTAGGGGTATCTCAAAATCTGAGGGCCCTCCCTGCTAGACTATAAGGTATAAAGGCTTTTGCATCAAGGATTCTTTTGTCATCAAGTGTATTTAATTCTTATTTTCATTACTTTAGTTTTTTTGATTTCATATTAAATATCTTTATTTATTTATTTATTTTCAAGTTAGTTTTTATGATTGTATTATCTATTATATTATTATTTTATTTATTTAATTAATTATCATTTGATTTTTTAAATTCTTATAATTATAATTTAATTTTGTTCACGTCCCCCAGAGGTGCTGGGGGCGTCGTCTCCCTACTGTTATTATTATTTTTAATGTATTTATTACCATTTTGTCTTTCTTTTTTTCTTATATGTTTTTTTCTTATTTTCTTATTATTGTTTTTCCTTATTATTCATTTAAATATTATTAATATTTTATCGATATTAATCATTTATATACATTTGAAACATATGGCCGTACTCGGGATTTGGACCCACATGGTGGTCTGCCTGCTCTAACCACTGAGCCATACAATTGTCTGCTCGTTAGATCCGTATTTACTGAATATTTCAGAGGTGGTGGGGCATCATTCGCAGGTTTATTATGACTACAATTATTTTACCCAGGCAGACCCACAAACGTCTTTTATTGATTTTTAAATGTTTTATTTGTATATTATAATAAAAAAAATAGTATTATTATTATTGTATTTTTTCCCCTTATTATTATATGACTTTTTAAGTATTTATTTCAATTATTATTCTTATTTATTACATTTGTTATCATACTTTATTGTATGTCTTTACTATTATGTTTTCAAATGACGCCTATGCCTGTATGGTATTTTGAGCACTTGTTTTAAAAGTACTCTTGTATTTAAGTTTATTTTTCTCTAGCTAGAACAACACTTGAAGAATTAAAGCAACAATCAAGTATTTTTTAAGTACATCAATTGGATATTATTTCGGAATCAAAACTAAATACAAAATCATGAAATGCCCAAAACGGCCTGAAGATATTTTACTTTATTTCAGGCAGATATGTGGCCACCTTGAGGGGTCCTGATTCACGTGCGTCACAGGCAACACGTTTTGAGAATACACAGCGTAGCAGCAGTTCCTGTTCAGACTCTCAGTGTATACATTTGATCCGAGTTACAGTTAAAACTCATCTTTATCCAGTTCTAACACGTCGTTTTGCAGACTCTTCTCCAGAGTTGTTTGTTATTCCAACATGGGGAAACGAAGCAGGCAGAGGCAGAAAACCCAAAATACTGGCAGAGACGACAGAGACAACAGAGACAACGCTGTAAGACTCACTCTTCTACTTCTGCATAACCTGCTAATGTTTGCTGTAAAGTGCTCAGTCAGATCAAATGTGCTTAAATTACTAAATGCGATGGTACAACAAATGTTATAATTTTCAGATGTTTTTTTTTATGCAAAACGTGTGCAGTCGTGCTGCTGCGACACTGCTAAACAGCTGCAACACCAGACAGCTTCACTGTTAGCTCACCTTTACCTTTCCAAAGCGATGTTTTACCATTATTTAGCACGATTGCTCGAGATGCATGCCCCTTTTTTGAGATAATTGTGTGGCTTCACCAGACTTTGTTCAGAAATGTGCTAATTTGATGTGGCCAAGCGTACAGCTACTGAGCTACATGCATTGGTTTACCCTTTCCAAGCCACATCGTTTTTAGTCCCAACACCATGCAGGGAGTACTGTGTGTGGTTTACTACATGCCGAATTGATTATTAGATCATTCTTTACTGTGGTATGTCTTAATATGAAGCTTTTGATTTATTTACCCTTGGCCTTAAGCAAGACAACTTAAAATGTAGAACTTTTTCAATGACATTCAATTTAACTGCACTGTCTTCAAAAGTTCTGTGTTCATCAAGCATCACTGGTTAGCAGGTTCCATTTATGCATATAATTAACAGTAGTTGTAAATTATTCTTGTTTTTCAGGGCTGGGGAGCTGGCTATGCAGACATTGTCAAGGAGAATAAGCTGTTCGAGCATTACTACCAAGAGCTAGGCCTGGTGCCTGAGGGAGAGTTTGAAGAGTTCATGAATGTAATGAGGGAACCGCTGCCAGCAACCATCCGCATCACTGGATACAAGAGGTGAGCCCGACATATCAATGACCAGGATCTCTTTGTTTTGTTTCATGGTCAAAGCCTACACGATGCTTTAAAGGTCCCATGTCATTGCCATTTCTACTAATCATAATTCCATTGTTGAGTTATACTAGAATAGATTTATATTGTGCAATTTTCTCATACAGCATCTCTGTATAGTATGTGTATTCACTCTCTGTCCTAAACGGCTTGTTGGAGCTCCTGCACCCCCCCCCCTCCCTGTGAGCCCACTGTGCTCTGATGAAAGAAATGTAAGACCTTATTTTGCATTCCAATTTTATAGCCATAACATGCTTAACCACATACAAAGTCCTTATTTTTAAGATTCATTACAGGTCTAAGCAAGGGGAGAAAGTTAGACCTTGTTATTTATTTACTAAAGTTGGTATGTAGGGTTTTTCCCACAACTTTACACCTGTGACTTAAGTCTTGCTGCTTTTAATGTTATGAGTGCCTTGTTGTCAAATGTGCTGTATATAAACATGCCTTGCCATTCTCATGACCTTGATCTAAGCTCAGGCTTGTAAGAAATACATTAGTATGAATTGATTGTGTTTGTCATGTCTAATTACTGCTGCCTTGGTGCAAGTACTTGTTGTGACTACATGCCCACTTTCTCCTCCTTTCTGCCTTGTCCCAGCCATGCCAAAGAAATCCTCCACTGTCTGAAGGAAAAATACTTCAAGGATATTCAGGAGGTGGAGATCGATGGCCTGAAGATTGAGGCCCCACAGCCTCTTAAATGGTAAGATCTCATGGTGTAACTCGAGGCGAAAATAACATGCAGATTCAAACTAGAAACTCAGAACACACTGTCTCTGCTCCAGGTATCCCGATGAGCAGGCCTGGCACACCAACATGAGCCGGAAGATCATCAGGAAGTCTCCGCTGCTCGAGAAGTTCCACCAGTTCCTGGTCAGCGAGACTGAGTCGGTGAGTTGAGACGAATCAAACAAAAATGGACCACAATCACATGCAAATGAGTTAGAATTTTAGAACTTCCTCGTCTCGAAGTCAATGTTTTTATTTATTTATTATTGAATTAGTTTTGGTTAGCTGCCTGAAATAAATACTGTGGTTGTGTAGCTGCCTTTAGCTTAGCATTGGTGAAGTAGTTTACTTCTGGTGTTTGCTTTTACACTTCAAAAATGATACGTGGTGTTTATATGTGGAGACTGTCCTCATAAACCTTTGTTCACCATAGACTATGTTCACATATATTCCAAAATCCAATAGATAAATTGTATTGGCTTTTCTTGCAGGATCCCTTGCGATGCTAACCTACGAAATACGAAAAATACGAAATCACCGTCCCGCTCTATTGAAAATGAATTACATTTACCCTGGATAGGGAATCAAACAAACCCCTGAAAATGTCAGAAGTCACAGAGAAATGAATGGGCATCATTCTTGTGTTTGTCCTTGCAGGGTAACATCAGCCGACAGGAAGCTGTCAGTATGATCCCTCCTCTCCTCCTGAAGATCGAGTCACACCACAAGGTAAAAGCACTGCCCTCTTTGAAGGTTAAAATGTCTTTCACTGTTATTTTTAGTTTTTTGCCGTTGTGCTCCCGTGCAAAGCTTGTCCCCTGTGGCTTGATACAGCTGATATTGCTTTGAGGTCAGACGATTGTGTTTCTGTGCAGATCCTGGACATGTGTGCAGCTCCAGGGTCAAAAACAGCCCAGCTGATCGAGATGCTCCATTCTGACATCGACGTGCCATTCCCAGGTAAGACGCAAACATGTAAAAACCATGGAAGATAAGTAAATCAGCAGCCCGTCCCACTTTGACAGTAGTTAACTCTCATCCACTCTTGCAGAGGGCTTTGTCATTGCCAACGACGTGGACAACAAGCGCTGCTACCTGCTGGTGCACCAAGCCAAGCGTCTCAACAGCCCCTGCATCATGGTGGTCAACCACGACGCCACCTGCATCCCCACCCTCAAGATCGACTCGGACGGCAAGAAGGACATCCTCTTCTACGACCGCATCCTTTGTGACGTGCCCTGCAGGTCAGCACAGGGCTTTACCCTCATGATGTCTGCATCACTGACACGCACTGTATTACAGCACTGCAGGAAAGCTAGGGTCTGAGGAGGAGGTGGATAAAGGAAGAAATATGGCTGATAAACTCTGCTGTGTGTGTGGGCGTCTGGCTGGAGGAGAGTTTTGTGTAACAGATGGAGATCATTATTCACCCTGTCTGTCAAACGCAGGGTATTTACAGGTCCTTATATATGGTTGTTCATTATGTTCTTAGTGTCTCAGTACGTTGTAAAGTCTTTCCTCGTGAAATCCAGTGTAATTTTATGGCCAAAACAGAACTGTATTTGTTTGCAAATGCTTTCCGAGTTAAGCCAGCTGTGGCGCTGAAGCCAGGAGGCTCTGCCAAACACAACGGAGGGAGGACAAGAAGTAATGAAGACTGAGAGAAGCAGTCGGCAGTGATGTTAATAGTCAGCTGAAGGCCGGCGTTTTGCCAGTTTGTGCTTGGCAGACTTTTTTTGCCGGGAAGTTGTTTCTGCGCCCCGGGCAGAGTCTGAGGATGTGTCTGACTCTGATTTCTGCTCTGCAGCGGCGACGGCACCATGAGGAAGAACATCGACGTGTGGAAGAAATGGACGACCAGCAACAGCCTGCACCTCCACGGGTAAGTCTCGGAGATTGTGTGTTTGCTAGGATTTCATGCTCTAAATTGACTTGAGGACAAGGGAATGGAGTGTGTTATTTTGCTGCTAATTTAAGAAGTTGGCAGTAATGCAGAGCATATGTGTGTTGATCAGGCTCCAGCTGCGTATCGCTGTGCGCGGTGTGGAGCAGCTGGCAGTGGGAGGGAGGATGGTGTACTCCACCTGTTCACTCAACCCTATAGAGGACGAGGCTGTCATCGCAGCGCTGCTGGAGAAGAGCGAAGGTAACAAACACTCACACTAACAAAGGGCAATTTAAACAACACTTTTTTATTCAAATCAAAGTTAGTTTTCTAGTTTTGAAGTAAGAACAAGTCAACAAGTTTGGGCTGGTTCTCACAGCCAGTTAAGATATGAACAAAGTTTGCAACACAGGGCCACATTAATAAGGAGTTCATCCACTGTGGATATCGGTTTTAAAATGTTTGTTTAAAGTCACTTATGATGTTAACCAGCTTAGTTTGTGTCGTAGCTGGAGAAAAGCAAAGGTAGTAAACACTCAAACGCACTCATAAAGGCCAATTTAAGCAATATATTTCAGACTTTTTATTCAAATCAAAGTAATTTTTTCCATTATTTCGCTGGCTAAAGTAAGCACAGGTCCATATTTAAAAGGATTTCATCCACTGTGGACATCAGTTTAAAAAATGACGTTAACCAGCCTAGTCTGTGTCATAGTTGTAGTTTGATGTTTTAATTATCAGTACTTGTAATTCATGTCCCAACCATTTTTGTAATTAATTAAACTTAGAAAAGGTTAGAATACCCAAAGGACAACATGTCCAAAAATTCAACAATTTTCAGCCTATAATCACAAGGACAAGCCTATCCTCCACATTTGAAAACATGAGAAAATGTTTATATCTGTGGATTTGGAAGCTGTGTATATCAGATTCCTTGAACCTCATATATACGTGTAAGGAAATATGAAAACAAAATTCATTAAAATGGTATAGAGCAGGGGTACTCAAATACAAATCTTAAAGGTCCAAAGACAAAGGTCCGTTTATTACAGTCATTCAAACTTTTAAACAATTGCAACAATATTCTTAACACGAGGTTGCAAAAACAAAAATAATCTGTATGCAGCAGTTTTCATTGTTATTGTGTCTGTGCTTGACCCCTCAGAGTCGCAGTGTAAGAGCTGCACAGTTATGAATAAAGGCAGCGGCACCCTCTTTCATTCAGCATTGCTTTATAAATGTCTTGCCCCTTGTGTGTCCACTGAGGTTCGTCAGGCCCAACACATCTTCAACAAACTCCCCTTTGCCTCATCATAAAAACTCACAAACACCAGCAACTGAGCATTGTCAGTGGTGTCAGTGGACTCATCCACAGCTAAGGAAATGCACTGTGCATTTTGTATTCCATCACAAAGCTGATGAATCAAATCACTAGCCAGTATTTATGTTCTTCTGGTTGCTGTGGAATCTGAGAGGGATTTGCTTGATTTGACCTGTTATTTCCTCTTTCTGTTTGCCTTCAACCTGGTCTCCATCACTTCAGTCATGCATTCTTTTATACTTCAGTTATTATCCAGTGGAATGTCCTTACCTACTGGCCTAGTTAAATCAAAGTGGTTTTGGCTGGGCAGTGTAGTTTTACACACCGTCTTATTTGACTTTCTCAGGACTTAAAACTGTTTTGTGGTGGCAAAATATTTACACAGGTAAGGTCATCATCTTAATAGTTTTGTATGCTCATCCGTGAGCAGAGCATCAAGTTGACATGTCTATTACAGCTGAATGCAGTGATTACCATCTTGTTCAGCAAAATGCCTCAAACTGATTTAAGATCAACAGCTTTAGTGCGTTTTGATTCAATGCTGAGTACAGCCAAACTTGACAGTCTCTTCTCCGCAAATACCTCATTCCTTCAGTGCTTGGGTCCGAATGCTTCTCGTTTTGTGCCGTCCCGTTCACTTCAGATTAAATCGCTGCCAATCATATTTCCACGCTCGCGCCAGGGCCGGGGTGACAAGACGTGCGTCTTGTGCTGCATTCACTTGCACTCGGACATTAGAGACTTTCTCTCATAAATGTCCGGTGAGCCTTGTGGCTCACTTTTCTTTCAAAACAAAGCTGCCAGCTGGGATGGCAAGGCCTATTTTTAGGGTGGCATGGGGTGGAAAGGCCTATTTTTAGTGTGGCATGGGGTGGCAAGGCCTATTTTTAAGGTGGTATGTGGTGGCAAGGCCTATTTTTAGGGTGGCAGTTGCCACCCCGGTAGGTGAAACTAGGCTACTAGCTACAGTACAGATGCAACTAGATGAGCTGTTAACTCTCGCTCTGACTTTTTTTTTTTTTAACTCTAGCTCTGACTCAGACAGGTTGAAAGAGACGAGACACGCATTTTTCCCACCCGCATTCCGCGAAGACCCGCCCAACTGTGCCTCTGATTCGCAGACTGTTGGTGGGGGGAAAAAAACGCTGACGGGATGCTGAATGTGATTGGACCAATGCGTTGACAGACACACACAGACAGTCGGACATGCAGAGTGCTGTTTGCAGTGGACATAGCGGAGAATTTTGACTCGCCAACTTGTGGCGATGTCTCGCAGATAACACCGATAATACATATGAAAAGTATAATTTGCTCACAGTCCAGAGACAGTTGTGGTTCGGTGACTTCGGTCCGGACCAGAGTCCGGACTTTGAAGATGCCTGGTATAGAGAATATTAAACTAGACCCCAGGTCCATAAATATCAAATCCATTTGAATGTTACTAAAAGGAAATTATCCTTCGTGCGCACTCTATTTTCGGGATCAAGAAATATTGCGTTAGCACATGTCTGAATGCCCACACAGAAAACTTTAATAATACTCTGCTGTAAAAGAAAGGTTTCATTTTATTCCAGCAGCCCTTAACGCTGTATAATTTCTCTTTGAGGTCAGAGAACATAAAAAAAGCGGAGCAGTAGCACAAAAGCTCAAACGCTGTCGAGCCAAAGCCACAATTTATTTCACTTGTGATCTGCCGAATGTATCTGTTTATAAATTGTATGACTTGTTATATTTAGATATAAATCCAGCCCTTTTCTGCCAATTCGTAATGTCTTTCCCGTCCTCGTTGCCAGGAACGTTGGAGCTGGTCGACGGATCAGCTGATCTGCCGGGGCTGAAGTCGATGCCTGGGGTCAATTCCTGGAAGGTAAGAAATAACAACACTAAAACAAAACAAATCATAAAGGAACATCAAAGTCGGACCTAATTTGATTTCTGATAGCTTTGTTTGGCTCACACACTTATAACCTATTGTGTGTGTGTAGCTGATGACCAAGGAGGGCCAGTGGTTCTCTGATTGGTCCGAGGTTCCCGTCAGTCGTCACACGCAGATCCGCCCCACCATGTTCCCGCCAACAAACCCAGAGAAACTGGCCAACTTCCATCTGGAGAGATGGTATGTACACACACAGCAACATACTGTGTGTTTGTGCCATAATACTGCACACTGTGAGGGTCCCCACAGTGTGCCTTTCAGTCACTTGAACAGGTTTGGAAAAGTGACTGAGAGTCAATTTCCTGTATTTGTGTCGGGTGTGTTTCCAGCGTCAGGTCCTGAGTATATTTACTGAAATGGGGGAAATTAACAATGATGCAAATTACAGAGCGATTCCTCCTCCATGTAGTCACCAAATCAAATATTGGACCCATTTCTTTTTACAAGCCATATATCATAGGAGCATTCTGACAGAAAAATATGATTTTCAGACTGACAAATCGGGAGAAAATGTTCTCCGTTTGAGATATGAAGAGATATGATTAGTCTGTCTCGGCAACAAACTATTCCAAGATTAGGCAACACTGAGCGTCAAACTTGATCAAATGTTAAGCTAAAATGAATAAGCTAACACGTATTTGTCATGCTAAATTTGTTTGTTAGGATACAGCAAGTGTATACCATTTTGTTGCCCCTTGTAATGTGTCATTTTTAGGTAAATGGCACCTTTCTGTAGCCCACAAACCTTTTAGTTCATGTAATGTTTTTAATATCTTTAGAAGGCTCTATAAGCAAATAGCAACAGTGAGAGCAGGACGCCTTGAGGGCCAAAATAATCAGAGTATTCTTTTGGTAACGATAGTTTTGAATATAAAAACATGCATCCATCTTAATAAAAATGTTCCCTTGATATAATTTTTATAGTGTATACAAAATAAATTGTCCTTGAATCTCATTCCCCTCTCTTAATTTGGCTTTTATTTCTTCTTCTTTGTATCCTCCTGAGAGTATTTAGCTCATCAAAGCAGAGAAACGCATCTGCACCAACACTTTCAATTTATTCTGATTTCATCGATGCCAACTCCATTAGCCGAGTAAAGCATCTGATTTATTTTCTTGGCGTCATCTTTCGTGCACACACACACACACACACACACACGTCTGCATGGATGCACATGCATGTACACACCTGCACTCTCACTTAATGGTGGATGATGTCATCTCTACTGCAGCATCTACTTTACAGCTCAGTCCGGCTCCAGGCAGGCCAGCAGAGGGAGCTATCGTCACATGGTGGCTAAGCCTCTCTTTATTTAATGCTGGAAACAAATGGTCTGCTCAGTAGAGGGCAGCATGAAAACCCCAAAGCCTTGATTTATGTTTCTGTGTTTTGGTTTTATTGCAGTATGAGGATTTTGCCACATCACCAGAACACTGGAGGGTTCTTTGTGGCTGTGCTGGTGAAGAAAGCCCCGATGCCTTGGAACAAAAGATATCCCAAGGTACACACACACACACACACACACACACACACACACACACACACACACACACACACACACACACACACACACACACACACACACACACACACACACACACACACACACACACACACACACACACACACACACACACACACCTACCTAATGCATGATGAGACAGTCAGTTTTACTTGAGGAGGGAAATGGAGCAGAACTGAAGTGTGTTGAAGCAGCAGAAGCCCCCCCCCCACTTTTGCATCACTCACCTGTTACTAACAGGGCTGCGACTTCTTCTTTGTCTCTCCGCTCGTCTCCAGGTGAGACAAGAGGATGTCTCCTCCAGCGCTGCAGCCCAGACTGAAGGCTCCCCCGCAGCCTCCATCCCCTCCGGTACTCCCTGCCCACCCGACAGTGCTGTTGAGGAGGGGTTGGGGGAGAAAGTAGTAGAAGAGGAGGAACCCAAAGACTCTCCCTTAGCCCTGGAGACAACTGATAAACTAGAGAGAGAGTATGGGTGAGTCATGGCGATGCGGCCAGCTAATGAACAAAGGAAGGCGGCGAGTTCGTGAGGCGACATGTTAAATAGAGGACCAATCTCTCTCTCTGACAAACGCAACAATAATTCTGAAGAAATACGCACTGTTCAAAGGAATACATCACCCACAAAAAGAACATTGTTGTATCTGTTGTATCTCACCCCTAGCAACAGATATGAGTTATTGGAGAAAACGTTAATATTCACACATGCACCCATTGAAAGCGAAAGATCCAGAAATGTTTAAAAGTATTGATTAATTGAAGTAAATTGCGGCTGCATTTGACAACAACAAAGGTATCATCCAAGTCTCATTTGTTTAGTTGCATGCTCAGTACTTCCTAAACACATGCATTTTGGTTAATCCTTTTTATTTAAAGCGGCCCTTTTATGCTTTTTGGGGTTTTCCCTTTCTTCAGGGTTTCCGCAGGGTCTTAAAAAGTATTAACGGTTGATAAATCAATTTAGCGAAAATTAAGGCTAGTAAAAAGTATTAAACCGCATTTTCCAAGGTATTACATTTTGTAGCTTGTTTTCAATAAGTATATAAATTGTGGTTGTATTCTACAGCTGCCTGAATGCAATCATTGCGTAGGTGTGTAGTGTGATTCTGTGTAGTTTATTTATGGATGTGACGTCACCTGAACAGGACGTCGCACGCTCACTGCTTGATAGCGTGCGAAGGCCCGTTTACGCCGGTTGTTAAACAACATCGTTATGGGGAAATGCAAGTCTGCGTCCAAATGGTTGGAAGACAAGGAGGAAGGACGATCAATACTGTATAGAGTACATGTGAGGTAAAGTGTCGTCAATGTAACCGGTTAAAACTCGAAGTGGCGATGAGGTCTTAAAATGTATGGAAAGGGTCTTAAAAAGGTCTTAACAGGTTTTACATTTGACTTCAGGGTTCCTGCATGGACCCTGTTCTTGTCGTGTGTTATATAGCTTTGTGTGCATGTACATGGTTTGCAAAGGCTTAAATCCCTGTGTTTCCTCCAGAGGGAGAATAAGATTTGATGCTCCATTTTATATCAATTCATTAAGACTTTTCTCTCTTGGACTCGAGTAAAACAACGTTTCTTAAGAACTCCGAATGAGTCATTGCTTCGCTCATTTGAAGATAGTAACTTTAAAGCAATTTCCTTGATTGTTTGTTGGCTAAGCTAATCTTTAGAAGCTCACACAAAGTTGTTCCTCATTAAAGGTTTATTGAAACTTTTGACATTGCACACAACCCACATGTATTGGGTAATTTAAATGTAAATATACCTATTAAATGAATGTCCATTGTGTTTCCCAGACCTCCCGCCTCCAAGAAGAAGAAGCTGTTTGGTTATAAAGAAGATCCCTTTGTGTTCCTCACTGAAGAGGACCCCGTCTTCACCACCATACAGTACGTCGTCTCTATAAGACATTGGATTTATAGTTTTGAGCATTTTAGTGACGCAACCATTTAACCTTGTTTCTGTTTTCTCTAGGTCTTTCTATAATCTATCACCCAACTTCCCCAAGATCAACGTTCTGACCAGGACCCACGACGGCAAAAAGCGCCACCTGTACATGGTGTCCAAAGAGCTGCGCAACGTGCTGCTCAATAACAGCGAGCGCATGAAGGTCTGTGTGTGTCTGTGTGTTTGTTTGTTTGTTTAGATCATTGCACATGTCGAAAGCCTGGGTCGATGATGATGACAAAGCATTTCCTCCCATGGAAATACGATAAAAAATAGATAAAACAACTCAATGATCAATTATTTTCTGGAGGCAGTATTGATCACACGATACATAGAGCTTTACATAAGGATATGGGGTAGCCGTTCAGTGGGAACAGTAGACGTGAACGTAAGCATGGACATGAACACAAATAGGAACCTTAGAAATGAGCATAATAGGGCCCCTTTAAAGCTTATTGTTCAATTGTCAAGTTTGGTTAAATTTTATTGTCAAACTTTTCCTTACAGCGATTACCCAAACATATTCTATCCCCTGCTCAATACATAAAACTGGGAATTCAAAAACAAACAATTAAAAATAGCAAAGGACAAGTTCTTGCCACCGGGGATTTGAAATAGCCCGTTTCATGAGTCTCCCGTTTGTTTAATCAATACACCTCATCATTTGGTTTGGTAATGAATTATTCTGCTAATATTTGTCAAACACTGAAGACATCGCTCTACTCGGCACACACTTCCTCTCAGCAGAGTGCACACACACACACACACACACACACACACACACACACACACTTGGATAAAGCATGTGGGGGCGGAACTTATACAGGACTAGTATTTATCGTCATGCTCGCTGTGCTTTGAAGTCTGAGGCTAGTAGTCGTAAAAATGTTCACACACGGTGAAATACATTTAATTAGAATAGAAAAATGTAATCTATAAAGTAGCCGTCTTATGGAAAGCTCTATTTACAGTGAACTCAAACAAGCGCCATTATGTTTATTATAGCAGTGCATGGGCCAGCTTTTGGCTACAGACATATTGGCTTTACTTTGGCACATTATTTTCAGACTGAGTGAACATGTACCCATCCATCTGAGGGAAACAGTCTAACAGATGGGACGCTCTCACATCCCAAATCCCTCTCCTCCACCCTGCAGCACCTGACCAGGTGGTGCTGTGTGTGTGTGACTCACTCTCATTGCTCTCCTCACTTATGAGTCACTTTCCTCTCCACGTAGCAGTCCACACTCCATATTTTAGGTCTGGTCGGGGACTTGAACCGGGGACCCTACAGCTCCCAGTCCAAGCCCCTACTGACTGAGCCACTGCCGGACTACCATGTCTTCATATCTCAAGTTTCACAAAGAGAATTGTGGGAGAGAAACTCCCTCTGGAGGGAAGACGGGGATTTTAGCCTTTGCAGACCATTTACATGCACAGAAACCTATATTACACTACAGGAAAGGGCCGACTCCAAACAGCACAATAGGGACTCTTTAACATCATATTAAAGAAAGATGAAAGTGATTGGTTTCTGTTGTTAGGTTTGGAAAGGATTCATCATGAATATTAACTCCTGAAGTGTTGTTGAGTTTTACTCTGCAAAGCCAACCCTTTCCTCCCACTCCTGCTGGGACACCAGATACCAGCTGCACTCTGTTTACACACAAGAGATATCTTGTACAGTAGATGCCTCAAGCAAGGCAGTTTGGGGAACATCAGTAATTACAACACGCATCAAGAGTAATACTACAAGACCTCCTGTAACATAATTAGTCCTTTATTTTCATTTAAATTACCACCCTGGGTTATGTTTTCAAGAGGGATAATAATTAGTGCAGTTAAAGACCGGAGGATTTGGCATCTTTTGGCGCGTTTCCACTGCAGGCCTCGCTCGGCCTCGGTTTGGCCCAGCTCACTTTAATGCTGCGCTTCCATTACAGTTTAGGAACTGGGGTAGTTACTATAGTAACGCAGTGTAGGCGGAGCCTGACGTCATCTTCATTGAGCGCCCCAGAAAAACAACACAGCTGTTAGCTCTTAGCACTCAGAGCTCACAGCTCTTCATATCTGTTCAGAAACTAGACAAAAGTTAAACAAGTACAAACCACAGACTGCCTGCGTCATGGCGAATACAGTCGCTGCTTTATTTATGTCTGTATAGGCCGTTGTTGTGAGTGTGGAAGGTCGGAGCATAACGTTAGCTTAGCCAAGCTCCATTTAGAAAACACGCATTTTAAAGGGTTCTCTCTAGTTTAGCATACTCAGCCCGACTCAGCCTGGTTGTTCCTGGCCCTAGAACCACGATTTTATGGGGCCAGAAAAACTGTGAATTAGGACCCGCTAGCCGGTACTAGGCCAAGTGGAAACGCAACCAAAAACGGGCCCCGCACGGCTCGGCACGCTTAAAGCGAGCTACCCGCTGCAGTGGAAACGCGCCATTAGTGTTTTGCAATAAATCAGCATTATTTTATTTGTTACTCAGGTCATCAACACGGGGGTGAAGGTGTGGTCTCGCAACAGTGATGGAGAGGAGTTTGGCTGTGCCTTCAGACTGGCTCAGGAGGTAACACACACACACACACACACACACACACACACACACACACACACACACACACACACACACACACACACACACACACACACACACACACACACACACACACTGTATTTTCACCACAGCATCCTGGACATCACTTCTCATCCTCACACATTCAGTAAAAATTAAAATAATCTGCTGTGAATGAACTTGTTCTGTGTTGACCAGCGTGTTCTAATCAGAAGCTTATTTATTTTGAAAGCATGAAGCCTTAGCTGCACATTTTTACACAACTATAATCCTATTTTTGAATGCACACTAACCTCGTGATTTAAATGCATTGTGACATGTTTGGCTTGCATCCGCAAGACTTCCACACCTTCCATATTCTTTCATTTGATACTAAATGTCATCGTTAAATCACCCCCTTATGCCTCCTTTTCACACGCAGTTGGTCTCTCCTCCTGTCACTAATGTATTCTCCACAGAGGCGAAAAAAACAAGAGCCAGGCGGCCGAGTTCACACTCCACACAAACTTGGAATTAATTAATTTCATATGCACCATTTTACGGTATTATATCAGCCTGCAGATCATCATGCTCATCTCCTCTTTGTGCTTTCAGGGTATCTACAGTCTTCAGCCGTATATCCGCTCCAGGATAATCACGGTGAGTGTGGAGGACATCAAAGTGCTGCTGACTCAGGAGAACCCCTACCTCAGCAAACTGGAGGCAGACGCTCACGCTCAGGCCAAGAAACTGGGTACGCACGGCAAAACGTCATCATGTATTCAAAACTCGGTGACCACTTTCAGACATATTGAGCTCTGTATTTAATATTAGTGCAGATGTTACTACTACAGTACTACAGTTTCCTTTTTGATACTGAAACTAAATATTTGTTTTGGGAAGCAGCCTGGAGGTTTCTGGCTTTGGCTGGCATTTAATGAAAGAGAGCAAGTGAACGAGTAATGCTCTAATTTCCTGAATAGCTTTTGTTGAGCTGCCCTTGAGCAAGGCACTGACGGGAGGAGCTGAGCAGTTCCAGGCAAAAGAGAACTGTAATTACACTGCGTTATTTTCAGATCTGTAAGAAACCGTACATGGAGATAGAGCTGTGACTTGTCTACTAATCAATTAGTCCACCAAAAGAAAACAATTGAAATTATTTAATGATCCACTATAGCTTTTGACATTTAAAAATGGCAGAGAATTTTGTTTTACTCCTCCTAAAATTGGGGGGTATCCAATTGTCTATTTTATACCATAATAAAAGGCATATATTTTGGATTTGAAAAACGAGGGATTTTGAGGGACCTACATTGCCCTACAGCTTGTTTTTATTTTGGGCAAATGTTTTGCTGCTTTTAGTTATGAGTCTCTTTCTCTCCACAGTGATGGGCAGCATTGTGTTGAAGTACATTCCCAACCCAAAGTAAGTGTAATTTATTTTATATTTGAAGTGTTTGAATGCACATTCATATCCTTTTTTGGGGTCTTTGTTCATTCCTGACCCTCACCATTACCCTCCCGTTGTCAGTAACACAGAGGATCCTCAGTGTCCCATCCAGCTGTGCGGCTGGAGGGGGAAGACGTCCATCCGAGCCTTCGTCCCCCGAAACGAGAGGTTTCATTACCTCCGAATGTTGGGCGTGGAGGTCTTCAGAGACAAGCAGGGCCAAGGGGACAAAGGCCCGGATGGAGAGAAGGCGGTGGAGGGAGTGGAAGTAAAGGAGGAGGCAGGAAATGGCGCAGAGGAGAAAGGAGAGGAGAAAGAAGTGGGGAAAGATGCGGGGGACATGGACTTGGAGAATGGTGATAAAATTGGAACATCAGAACCAATGAAGGGACCGATGGACTAGCAGGTGAGGGAAACGAGGACTGACGAGACGTAGCGCAGCTCTAAGAGCCGAGGATGAAGACCATATTTTGTGATAAGGGAGGAAGATGAGCCCGTTTCCCACCCTGCAGCTGAGGAAGGAGACCCTCCCTCGCAGATTCCATCGGGATTTTTATTTTTGTTTGGAACCCCTCCAGGAGTCGGCTTATTCGTTAGTCTTATTTTATTGATATGTTTTTTTTATTTTTAACAAATGTATTCTACTGCTCAAGTGGCTTCAATTTGTCTTCCCGTAGATAATCTTCAGAGAGGTTCGAATGAACTGCCATCTCATTTTTCTAGATCTGCAATAAAGCCAAACTATGCAGTCAATTAAAGCGTTGAAGATTAACTGTGTCACCTCCTGCTCTAATTATTTGACTCTAAGCTTGTTGTATTAAAAGCATGCCTGAGAAGGGGTTGATTAAGTTCTGCAAATTTAAGACATCATAAAACAGCTATCAGGATATGAAGCCGTAAAACAGTGGGAAATTAAAGGGGAACTGCTGCACCCTGGGAAGTCTGAATGATGGGCAAAGGAATACTCTGGAACAATTTCACATAAATCCAATTGATTGTTTCATATCAAATGTAGAATAAAGGTGGAAAAGTGACAATGAAGTAATTTAGTATTTATGCTATTGAAAACTTCAATATACAAATAGTGTATAAAAGATAAGAATAGATTTTTTTAAATTAGGTTTTATAAAAAGGAATTGTTGGCTTAAAAAGTTAAAATATTACACATGATGTATCAAAGATGTGGAAATGTACAGCATTCGTACACAATTAGCTATACTTACATGTGCTTTTATAATCCATTAGTCTCTAAACAACTTGCATGAAAACATATAGGATTTGTTTTTATTGGCATTTTTGTCCTTGGAATAACTGAATAATGGAAGTGCCTGAGGGAGAGGAACTTTGGGATTTGAGCCTTTGCAGACCATTTGCATGCACATAAACCTATAACACATACTACAGGAAAGGGAAAAGCATCTGTACAAATATTAAATGGGGCTTATTTAAAGATAATAGTCTCATCACCCAAGGGTTGTTAAGTTTTCTCACTACAGAAACCATACATTGTAAAATAAATAAACATCGGAATATGGAAAAACAAAGGCAAATAAAAAATACCAAAAATATACATCAATGAATCTTGTGAGTGTTTGCTGCGGCAGCCACTGGTTGAACAGATTGGACAGACTCCTGTTTATTACCCAGTCCAGCTGCCATGACAACTGCCGTCATGACAACCAGCCCCCTCACCTCTCTCCCTGGTGACGGCAGGGAACAGAGGGACCACAGAGAGCATCCTCCTCCTCGTCTCCTCTCCTAACTCCCTCCCTACACACTTGTTTCTTTCTTCACTTGATCCCTTCTTTCTTTCTTTTTTTGACTGATCTGTGACCTGCCCTAAAGGACGCTGCAGTGAGTATTACCAGGCAGCTGTCGGATCGATGCCGTGGGTACGCCTGTGACCATGCAGTTGGCAAAGAAGACATTGCTTGAGTTACATCCTAGCATGGAGTATGACTGGGCGATTTGAAGAAAATCATCCTGAGATATTTTACCAAATAGCTAGATCAAATATAAACTTGTACTCATTCGAGTAGGGAAATGAATGTGTCGAGAGCAGCATCACATTTTTACAAACCAACAAAATTAATTGATTAATGATGAAAATGATAATAATCTTTATTTTTGTACATGTGCTCCTTCTTAACCAACCCTTAAAGTAAAATCCTGCTTTTACATTAATGCATGTAATACAATGATGTAGTATTTAACAGTCAAAATGTAATTTCTTCTGCATTAAGTACTTTGACGGATTGATTGAATATTGCAATTACATTTTCATCATTATACATAAACACTTTTTCTTAAGTAACTGCTGTTCTTGTTTTTACAATTATATATAAGCATTGTTACTAAAGTACCTTAACCGAATGGAGGACTGTATACTGCCAATATAAATGACTTAATAAATAAAATAGGAAATGGATTGAACTAAGAGTGTACAGTTCCAATAAATGTGCAGGTTAATTATAAAATGTAATGCAGGTGTGAAATACAGAATAAGACAGGTCACAGTTCAGCCAAGGATAATAAGAATACAATAGTCAGGGTTTGGTAAGAAGGCAGGACCCAAACGCAGTACAAAACAAGAGGCCAAGTAGTTTGAACAAAAAGCTTTAAGACACAAACAAACGATAACCAAGGAAAAACTGAACATGCACAAACCGGGGAAGGGGAACAAAACCAGGAACACGAGGTAAAGAAGCCCAGGGAAAACCAACGGGAACATGCATTGGAAAACAACGTCGACGACCCAATAAATAGGACAAGGGAAGACACAGCTGGAGGGGCAAGCAGAAACACAAGAGCAACAGGTGAACACACACAATCACTGGGAAACTAGATAATACACAAAGAGGTAATACATTTCAAAATTGAATAATAACAATACAATTAATTATTTATATAATGAGTCTAAAGTAGATCCATACTGTACATGTTGTCTTAACATGAGAGGTCATTACCATGTTGACCTTGGATGATTTCAATATATATACACAATGAGAACTTTGATAAATAATCATCAACTATGTGTTATTTAATGAATATTTGAGGAAAGGGCAAATAAGCGAGAAGCAAAATCAATCAATCAATGTTTATTTATATAGCCCAATATCACAAATGTTACATTTGTCTCAGTGGTGTTCACAGTGTGTACAGAATATCAGTATGACAATACGACACCCTCTGTCCTTAGACCCTCACATCGTACAAGGAAAAACTTCCGGAGAAAACCCACAGTTTAAAGGGAAAAATGGGAGAAACCTCAGGGAGAGCAACAGAGGAGGGATCCCTCTCCCAGGACGGACAGACGTGCAATAGATGCCGTATGTAAATCAAAAAGATAATACATTTACAACATAGGTAATCCAAATGTTTGGAAATGCATGTGTCTGTAATAAGAAGATGAATCCACGAGGATGTCAGCAATCTTGTGGGAGCCATCAGTGAAGTAGTATGGTGAGAGTCTGGCAGGACCGCAGAGACAGGTTCAGCCACGACTCGAAGTCCAGGACTCAGATCCAGTGCTCAGGATAGAGGATCCAGGACACACGACCACAGCAACAGGATTAGCCTCGACTCAGGATCCCGGCGTATGTATGGACACAAAAAAAGAGATTTGGGGGAAACTGGGTTAATCGGAACATGAGAGTACACAGGTACAAACAGCCAGAAAGACGGAGTAAGGTGCCCCCCTCAACAGTCCAAGCCTATAGCAGCTAAACTAACGTGTCTACATACATGCACTCCCTTAGGATAGGTTGAGGGAAAAGGGTAGCAAGTAAGAAGTAGGAAACAGAGGTGGAGAGGCACACACAGGGAAAAAGCTCCCCATTGGAACCTGAATTTGTCAGAGGTAGGAGTGGGTCAGTGACTACGTTGCACACTCCCCGGCCGGGCTAGGCGTTCTCTGCAACCTGTTACCCTCTAATAAACCTCGAGAGGTCATAGAGGGGAAAGGTTTGGATAAAGTTTTAAATATAAGATCTAAGTTGTTAGGATTTAAGTGAAAGAGTAAGAACTAAAATGTATAGGTGAAGAGGCACAACGTATCTACGTCAATGCACTCTTATTAGATTATTTTATTTTATCACTATAAGCTTTATCAAAAAGGAAGGTCTTAAGCGTACTCTTAAAAACGGATAGGCTGTCTGCCGCCCGAACACAAACTGGAAGCTGATTCCACAAATGTGGAGCTTGATAAGAAAAGGCTCTGGCTCCCATTGTACTTTTAGAGACTCTAGGAACAACCAACAACCCTGCATTCTTGGAACGCAATGCCCTAGTAGGACAGTAGGGTATAATGAGTTCTTTAAGGTAAGATGGCACCTGCCCATTAAGGGCTTTGTAGGCGAGAAGAAGAATTTTAAATTCTATCCTGTGTTCTATAGGGAGCCAGTGTAAGGCAGCCAGAACAGGAGTAATGTGGTCCCTTTTCCTAACTCTGGTTAGTACACGAGCTGCAGCATTTTGAATCATCTGAAGTGACTTGACTGACTTCTTGGTACTCCCTGATAATAAAGAGTTACAATAATCCAGCCTAGAAGTAACAAATGCATGGACTAGTTTCTCTGCATCGTTTTGAGGCAAGATATGCCTAATTTTGGCAATGTTGCGTAGATGGAAGTCGGCGGTCCTTGAGATTGATTTTATGTGGGCGTTAAAGGATAAATCCTGATCAAATATAACACCAAGATTCCTTACAGTCTCACTGGAGGCCAAATTAATGCCATCCATAACTAGTATATCTTTAGATAGTTTGTTTCATAGATTCTTTGGGCCGAGTACAATAACTTCAGTTTTGGTCGTGTTTAACATCAAAAAGTTTAAGGTCATCCACGTTTTTAAGTCCTTGAGGCAGTCTTGAATTTTATTTAGGTGATTGGTTTCAACAGGCTTGATGGATAAATATAGTTGAGTATCATCCGCATAACAATGAAAGTTTACAGAATGATTCCTTATAATATTGCCTAGCGGAAGCATATATAGTGTGAACAAAATAGGTCCAAGCACTGAGCCCTGTGGCACTCCATGGCTAACTTTGGTTTGCATGGAAGATTCATCGTTGACATGTACAAACTGAGAGCGTTCAGATAGAAAGCACCTAAACCAGCCTAAAGCAGTTCCCTGTATGCCAACTAAGTGCTTGAGTCTTTGCAATAGGATATCAGGGTCGATAGTATCTAATGCAGCACTGAGATCGAGCAAAACAAGAATAGAGACAAGTCCCTTGAGTCCCAAAACAGTCAGTTGAAATCAGAAAATGACCGCTTAGTGCAGTCTTTAAAACGATATTATGATATTCAGAATCAAAGAAGGTATTTCATCTCATATGAGGATATCGATATATATCACCTGCTGCCTAGAAAGGAGAGGAAGAGTAAATAAGTTGTAACCTGTCAAATGATTTGCTGTTTACTGACTGTTTTTCAAGGGGAGTGAAGGGACATATTCCCCAAATGAGGCTGATTTCCACCTTCATCCCTGCTAATATGACAGACAGGTCGAAATGAAAGACTTAATGCTTGGACATTGCACACAGCATGGCAGAGGGAGGGAAACCAGGGTGAGATCAGGCAGAAAAAGAGATTTTCTAAAAATGTGTCGATGGTATTTGTGAATATAATAATGTGCAACAGCAGGGGGGGGGGGGTGGGGGGGAGTCTTTGTGGATTCAGTCAGGGATGAACGACTCGAGAAAATGCTTCATTATTTCAGGCTGAGTAGACTACAAGAAAATGGAAGGAGTTGAAAATGATGAAAAGCCTTGAGAGGATGAAGAGAGATGGGCTGAATAAATCGAATTGGACAGATAGAGAAAGGTTCCGAGATAAGGCAAAAGTTGTCAGTGAGTCATCGGTCTGTGTGTGTGGGAGTGTGTGTTCGATTTAAGCCTGCGTGTGATGTGTGTGTACTTCAGTTAAGCCTTGGTGTGTTTGAAGTGTTTTGCGCTGGTTCTTCAGTGTGAGTGATGCCTCTGCTTTTCAGCCTTAAAGTTACTGCCAGCCGTACTAACACTAGGTAATAAAATGAACTCAGCACAGGGACACATACATTAACTTCATGTCTCTTTTGTCCTTCATCCTCTCTCACTCTCTCCTCTTCTTTCCCACCACTCACTTCCTCCTTACATTTGGATTATCTTTCACCCTGGAGTTTTTTTAAAGCACTCATGGCCTCCAGAAACTCAGAAAAATGTTCCCAAACTGTCTCTCAATTCAAGTGCTCCGCTTTTAGTTTTCTCTTCTCCAAACACCACAATTGTTACTAGAGCACTGTTTCTCATTTTTGAGTGGTACAGAGATATTTTATCAAGGCGTCACATTTATTTCATCCGAGTATAAAGTGCAAATTGAAGCCTATTTGTGTAATGCACATTAAGAAGAACATTAACTCAATTCCTTCACTGAATTACAAAGAATAGGGCACGTTACTGAAAGGGCCTATTTTGTGCCTCTACTGTGACATGTTTCCATGTTTTAATGTTCAAAAAGCTCTTTATTTTTCTCATACTGCCTGTGGCTGCAGCACCTCTTTTCACCCCCTGTCTGAAACCAGAGCCCAGTCTGCTCTGATTGGTTAGCCGGCCGGCTCTGTTTGTGATTGGTCACCGCTTAGATATGCCCCGCCCATTAGCCTGTAACCCTATCCTATAATGCTAGGTTACTGGTGATTTTGCGGTAGTAACAAGGACTACAGCGACTGCAGGTCTCCCTTGAAAAAGAGATCTATGATCTCAAGGGACATCTGGATAGATAAAGATTTGAAATTAAATTAAATGAGGAGTCCAATGAGGCCTTTCAGGCAGGGGGGGGGAGTGTGTGGGAGAGAAACTCCTTCTGAAGGGAATTGCCTTGCGAGTCTTAGCAGGTGAAAGAATTCATCAACCAGCTATATTTTTCTACACCAAAGCAGAGCTAAAAGGAAAGTGTATTTTTGTATTTTTGTAAAATTGACATATCATCCTTTGGTTGCTACCTTGCAGTATTTCTAGGTATCATATAAACATGCCACCTCCTCTGCTCACCTTTAGATGATCTTACTTTAACATGACCTAATGATTAAATGTGTCATTTGTCAATAAACCAGACACAACATGTACCCACAATGCCTGAGTCCTTGTCCCTTCCTCACCTCTCCTTTCTTTTCCTGTTTCCTCTTCCTCCTCATCATCACCTGTTTCAGTTTGATGCTCTTGCTTCATGCACTAGCGCTCAGCCCCGTGGACATGCATATATGTTTGGTATTATATAATCAAGCTGTTACGCAACGCTAAGAGACTGAGGGAGGCACATTTAGGCACGCACAATCACACACACACACACACACACACAGCACACACACACACACACACACACACACACCACAACCACACACACCACACACACACACACACACACACACACACAACACACACACCACACACACACACACACACACACACACACACACAGCACACACACAGCACACACACACACACACACACACACACACACTCACACACGCACTCACACAACTCACACCACACACACAGCACACACACACAGTACTCACACCACACACACAGCACACAGCACACACACACACACACATGTACAACGTGCACACACACACACACACACACCCACACACTACCCACACACCACACACACCCACACACACATCACACACACACACACACACACACATCACACACACTGCTCGCCCTGTTAGTTAAAATCTGCTGGTAAATCTTCTCTGGCTATGGACGTTGGCTCTGTCTGATAGTGTTTATTGTGCGAAGCCTGTGTGTGTTTTTGTGCACGTGCACCCTCAACTATATCAATTTTAAAGAAGCTGCCTTCCAACATGCATGTGGCAACTCAGATTTTTCTTTCTATCTATGATGCACACATGGAGGCTGCAGCTTTCACACTTGTAATCCTTTCTTTCCTGTCTCCCTGACTCGTGATAAACGTGTGATTATGCATCCATGTGTGTTTGTGTGTGTATATATATTCCTCTTATAGCATCATTAGGACTTAATGTGTCCAAGGTGTTTAAAACCTGATTTTACCTCTAATGTGTTTGTGAAATCATCTCTCGCAGGTGAGTAAACACCCACTCCTGCATTAGGCTGAATTAAAGACAAGAGGTACACTTGAGTCCTCTTCACACTCGTGGTAATCACCAACAGCGCAGTGCCCACATCACCATGAATCTCTCGGCTTACACATCACTTTATCCACCGCGACAAGCAACACAGGGTCAAACATTTAGCTAATATCAGGACCATATCAGGGTGTTATTATTCAAATGTGGTCAAATTAATGATTTGAATATCATACAGTGCCGATAAGATAATTTGGTAATAGGGCAGATGCAATGTGTTTTCCAGTATTATATCCCCATTTATACTTAATAACCTGTTTGAAAAACATAGTCACTTACCTTAACAGAGTATCACACTGTTAAAAATAAAGTACTTTACTTACTTTTGGATTACCTAAATACCAAATAGTCAAATGAGAACAAAAAAGGTTTACATTTTTGGCATTATCTTGGATGTAAATTATTAATGGGAACCACATCACAGTACAGTGCAATTCTGCCATCACTATTACAAATGCTGCCGTCATCGTTAGATGACGTTAGATGCTATACACGTAAACTTTAAAATGAAATTAACATGTCCCTGTTTGTCCAGTATTGTGATTGGCTGGATAAGAAATGGAAGCAATTGTCCGACAAATCATGTCCCTTTCTCCGCTTTACACACACACACAGCCTGTGAAAGTTTATTTTTTCTTACGTTATAAACTATTTGTGAAACTGTGAAATGTTTGAAATAAGTACGTTGCTCTGGATTTTAAAATCAATTTTTTCTTTAACTTCAACGGAATCCACTTCACTGTATTGCAATTAAGTAATGCCATTAAAGGTGATTTGTTACTACCCATGCCTGATTATTGTTTACCCGGGCTTTACACGTTGTTTTTTGGGAGTCTCAAAGCCCAAATCCCATTTTTATCAGTCAGACTCAGATCCCCGCACAGCCCAAGCACATTGCTTACAAACTGTTCTTGCTGACTGTCAGGTTGACTGATTCCAAAAACGGTGCAAAATGTATCCTGCTCAGCAGCACGCAGAGAAATATGGGGTCGTATGTCAGGATGGACAGTTTGGGGATAGCTTTACCTGCCTGTTCCCCAAGTGTGTTGTCTTTAAATACTTCCTCTTTCTTTCTATCCATCCCTGCGACCTCAGCCTCATGCTGACAAATCACCAAAAGAGAAATAATAATATTCTCAAGGTAAATGAATTGAAGGGCACAGGGCAGAATCCACGTGAAGGCCAAGTCAGCTGTTCCACGCACACAATAATACTGCATTGATTAACTATTAAAAGCAATGCTTGCATCCAGATACATCGTTCTTAATGCTCGTACCACTCAACTTTTCTGCACTTCACGGCTCAAAAGTTGCAAATACAATTTTCTCAGTAAAGTACAGTAACAGAAAATAGTTCTGCAGGCTCTTACCACCGCAGAAGCCTTTAAGAATGTATGAAATGCTCCACATACAGGCAGCAGATGTATCAAAGGATGGTAGCTCAAAGCGAGAAGGATGAAGAGTGTTTCTGTTGATGCTGTGGAGGCGGTTTGTTGATGCTGGTTTATTTGTGCTCCAAAGGTGTTCTGAGGCACTTTGCAATGAGAGAATTACACAAAATATAAAAAAAGAGCATTTCACAAATTGAAATAAAAGACTATAGGCCTACAGTATCTTGTACTAAGAGGTGAAGACATTTTAAATCCACCCACATTTGCACAATTCTTTTCATGATGGTTTGGTTCCCCATGATGAAAGACAGATGGATTTATTTTTGTGTTGGCCATTCTATAAAGCACGTTATGAGGCTTTTGCGCTCAAATTATTGCAGGTTCATAGGTGAAATGTAGGTGCTTATGTGAGTCAGAGACAGAAGGAATCCTTCCATGTCTGAATGCTCTATGGACAAATAGAGTAGTTAAATATATACTGCAAGGTGTAAATGTTGGCTAGCTTAGCCAACTGATACATTAAATGTAACTTGCTAATATGTGATGCTAATAGAACAAATGCGATCGAATAAACAGTAGAAACTTTTCACCTATTTAAAAAAATGCAAATAATGTAAACTGGAGGATTTAAAAATTGTGCAAAAATGACACAACATACGTCAATAAAAAACCTTAGCTAGGTTAGCATGATAGCATTTTTTACCTGAGTCATGCTACAGTTGTGATGCTATTGTGACTTTTTGCTCACTTTTTGTGCTACAGGTGTTTCCGAACAACTCGTTTACTTATTTGTAAAGTCTTTAGAAGAGTTACCAAGTCATTCTTTAGCAACCCTGGCACAGAAGTTAATACTACATTTTGTTATTCAACAGTGACCAGCCTGTGAAGATCTGGCACTTGAAAACACTACTGCTTTTTTCCTCAATTACTAGCAAAATCAACACAAAGAAAGAGATATTGGCAGTCTTTATCTCCCATAAAGAATAAATGATTGAATGAATTTGGATATCATGGACCAAGAGAAAACAAAATGTCCTCCTAGCTATTGTTGATTTGCGTCTGCAGCTGGAGAAAGTCTAGCTCAGAGGAAGTTATTTACCTTTCTAACTGTGTTTTTTTATCAAACTAAGGAGTGCTGTCAATCCTGTTCAGTGTCAAACCAGCCCGAATCCAACTCCCCCCCACCGGCTTGCTTTCCGGTCTCCTTCATCCTCTTCACACCATGGTGTGAAGAGGATGAAGGAGGAGGAGGAACACAGGAGAGAACAGGATCTGTAAGAGGAGGAAAGTAATGGTTGCTGGGATGATGGGGTGAAGGGTCCTGGAGAGTGAAGGGATGAATGAGAGGAGGAGATGGATGAGGTTGATAAGGAGAGAGACAGAGAGTGCGAGTTGGAGTTTGAGAGAGTTGGTGGGGGGGTGAATATTGCACAAGGCTTATTTAGTGCATGCCTGCAGGTGTTGCCTAGTAACAGTGAGGAAAACAGATCGAGGGGGATAGTGAGCACATCTCCATTTATCTTTTCTCTGTCTCTTTCTGCTCTTGGACTATCCCTTTTCCAAAATTCCAACACAGGCCCACAAACACAAACAAAGACACCCAGACACTCTCTCTATGTACTTTTTCCTGCGATCACACACACACACACACACACACACACACACACACACACACACACACACACAACACACACACACACACACCCACACACACACACACACACACACACACACACACACACACACACACACACACACACACACACACACACACAACACACACACACACACACACACACACACACCACACACACACACACACACACACACACACACACACACACACACACACACACACACACACACACACACACACACACACACACACACACACAAAAGTCCCTCGTTAGGCAGTCAGGATGGCTGCTGTCCTGTCAGAAAGAAGACGAGGAAAGGAGAGGCAGGAGGAGAGAGATGAATTAAGGAAAGGAGAACTGGAGGAGAGAAAATCCAATAAAATCCTCCTGTCTAAAAACATCCACCAAGGTTGTTGCCATAGCATTTGTTGCTCCGACACTTTCCTCATCATTCTCGCTCCGTGAAAGCTTGTATTGAGCGAGTATTCTTTCAGTTCGAACACAGCACACATCCAATGAAACATGATGGCTTTGAATGAGTCTGATTTATATTTCAGTGTCTTACCGGAGAGCTTATAAAATCAGTACGGAAGGAAGGAAGGAAGGAAGGAAGGAAGGCACTTGATGTGCTTTTGTAGCTTCCATCCAATCATGACCTTTAAAGCATTGATCAAGGGTAGGTTGAGGGCACTCTGGATATGAGTGTTATTAGTTATTAGTGTGTGTTATCGACCCAGTTACCTGCAGCCTTGTTGAAAAATACAGCAGCGAAAAGAGCGGGTGTAAAAAGGCAGAGAGACAGATTGTGTTTTTGTTACTAACATTCATACTCCCATCATGTTCTGAGTTTTGATTGAAAACTAAACAGCTCCTTCTCTGTCCAAGCACTGAAACACACAACTTGCATCACTGATGAAGCTAATGATCCAAGGAGGTGGACTATTAATTACCGATTAGTGGTTTGTTTTTAAAATCTTTCCATTATTTCTTATATCTGAGCTGAGGCTTACATCCATGAGTGTTTGCAGCACTGCGACTGTGAGTGTGTGACCGCTGTCTGCCGCTCATGTTCAGGCATGCATGTCCTGTTGGCCGGGGGAAGGGCGTGCTTTGCATTTTAACATCCCATCCCTCGCTGGCGACGTCTGCAATGGCTTTCTCTCTTCTTTGATTTCCCCTCGCAGTCTCCGTCGTTTGCTATCGGTGCCTCTATCTTTCTAATTGTCCTTTGGGAGTGAGGGATCAACTTGTGTAAAATCCACACATTCACCTCAGACGCAGGTCCTTAAAACGGGGACTTTATTGAATTTAGGGCTCACACAGCATATCCTACCTTAGAGGAAATCGTTGACAATCAATGCTGTAACTGTTGCCAGTGGACATCAGTGAGAATTGATTGGTTTCATTAATCAAGGCCAACTCTAATGCACAGACGAGGCGAAATAATCCACACCAAAAAGCTGTCTGGCATCACAGAGAGAGGGCTTCTACTGCACTGAAAGAGGCTAAAAATACATTTTCCCACATGCACTGTGCCATATCAAATATTTATAGTAAGCCCCAGTCTGCTAAGAATGGCAAAGATGCTACAGAAAGAGAGGGTGGATTGGGGGTGGGGGGGGTACGGAAGTTGCCTCCATCACAGTGCCAGACTTACATAAGAGCTGCAGTTTGAGAGAGACGAGGACCGAGCTTTACACTCAATCTGTATTTAACACACACACTCAAACAGAGAGGGACGGACAGGAAGAGAGAGAGGAGGGATTCGGTTCTTTCTCCAGAAATCTAAATATATCACCCCTGTACTACGCATGTCTGGATTTGACCAAGCGTATACAGATTAGGGAGTTATTCATAATTCAAAGACAATTAAGGAGCAGGGAAGAACAGAGAATTATTTGGATTGCCTTAATATCACATTGTTTGCACTAGTATATAATAAAGTCAGGTGAACAGAAAACATAAGAAAAAGGAAGTCAAAATTAAATAGTATCACTGTACTGCAGGCAGTCATCTTGTGGTTATACTGTCCACACTGTCTGGACTATTAGGGGGTTTCAGCGCACATCAAAGATCACTTATCTCGTCATGAGACTGTCAAATGGGAAATACCCACAAGCTTTACGTCACTGGCAGTCTATACTTTTGGAGAAATGAAATTTGTAGAAAGTGTATTTTCACTATCGTTGTCTGATATGGCCTTTACTATTGTAGGCAGCAAATGTACACTTCTCAGTAAGTAGTGTCATCACTACAGACAGGATGACACACTTTCTAACCGAAGTGGGATATCACTATTAAATACAATGCGTATACTTTCACTTAAAGTCCAGTTAAAGGGCAAGGTTTCTGCAAATACAAACATCCAGTTCCTATGTGATCATTGAGGTGGATTTTATGTTTTTGATTAAACTATATAATCAGTTAAGTGTCTCTATTGGTAAGTATATACTGCAGAAGGATGTTTCACAATGGTACGACAGTAAGATACAAAAAAAGACAGCCCTAATTACAGGTCAAATGTGTTAATTTTTTTCTTAAAGTCCAAATAAATGCCAGACATTGTTTTAGTTGAAACCTCTTTTGAATGAAGCATAGCAACGTCTAAGGACCATCATATATGTGATGCAGGTTCAAAGATCAGATCTCTAGTTATGTGCCTTAGTTGTCTCTTGCACATGTGTCTGTCTGTGTTTTCTGGGAAGACACCGTCTCAGATGTATGTATGTTGTGATGGTGGGGTTGTCACGCTTGATAACAGTGTTACAGAAAGACAAAGGGGCTTTTTCATCAATGAAGACTATATGCTTTAAATCCACAGACTGACAACTTCACATTTTGCAGTAAGAAAAGCGATGTTGCTCGAAGACTAAAGGTCAGAAAAAGGCCAGAAAAACTGCAAGTACCACACACACTGCAGTGATATAAGAATGGCTACTCTTGCTTTTAACAAAACAAGACATTCTCAGCAGAATTGCATTATCATTTAGAGCAGGGGTTCTCAAAGTTTTGATGAGTGAGGGCCAATTTAGGTACTCAATATTGGATTGAGGGCCGCCCAAGAAAAAACGGAACACAACATAATTCCAAAACAAATCCTTTCTTTATTGTACTAACCAATTACCGCAACTCGCGAGATGCCTAGTTGCCATGCAACCAGTAGTCTAGCAAACTTTCCACAAGCTGTCATTCATAATTTAGGAATGACAGCCCAGGGGGCGCAGTTTTACCATTCTTAAATTCCATTCTAATTCTTACTAGATACGACCATGGAGGATTAAAATATAAGGCATGCATTTCAGCGTGTCACATTAACTATCACGGGCCGCCAGAAACATTTCCGAGGGCCGCCATTGGCCCGCGGGCCGCACTTTGAGAACCCCTGATTTAGAGGGAATGACATAGACAAAAGTTAGCCACCTTGCTAGGTTAAGGTCACAGTGATACTAATGAGCAGCTTTACTCACACTCCTCGTACTGCTTGAAGAGTCCTCTAATTTATCTGGCAGATGTTTTCCATGGAGCGAAATCCATTTGTGATGGCCCCATTACATTCACACACATGCACAATGCATACATGATCAAGGTGCAAATTCACCTCCATTCTTATCTATACATCTGTGTATCAACAGGGGAGATACCATTCATTATTTAACACCATATTTCCTAGTGAGACACCAGTAGTGTAGTGCCAGTGGGCATGTATGCATTATGCATGCAGGTTGTATTGAAAGGAATCCCAGCTCCAGTGTCACATATGTGTGAATAATATTTTTATATTATTTCTAAACCCTTGAGAAGAAACGTCCTTCAGCTCCTTTTTTCTTTACATGTGATTTTACAACACAGCATCATTGAATGTCATCCTGTGAGATTTATCATGATCAACAGATGATATATGATGTGTGATCCATATATCATCGATGGAAAAGCTCAACCAGTATGTCATGCATTTTAGAAGAGAGCGACGTAACTATATCATGCATTGACTCATGTATGGCAGGGGGGAGGTGGATCTATATTTCAACACAGGCTTTTTGATGGCTTCTCCCCGGAGATTTCTACCCTTCAGGTTTTTCTTCTCTGACCCTTTTACCGCCCCTTCCTGCTTCCACTGATCCTCTTGACATTAACTCTGTCCCCAAATTAACGACAAGTGTTTCCACCTGTGTGTGTGTGTGTGTGTGTGTGTGTGTGTGTGTGTGTGTGTGTGTGTGTGTGTGTGTGTCTGATGGTGTGTGTGTGTGTTCTCTCCCGCCAGCTCTCGACATGGCTGATCTCACATAGAGACATTCTGTGAAATCTCCTCGGCATCGCGTGTGTCAGCGAGGACAGGGCAGAGGAAATGGGAGACTCACAAATCAAATCTTATCTAATAAAGCTAATATAATTCAGATGGAGCGGAGAAGCTAACCTCTTGCTCTTCAGGCTGTGTGGCCTTATTTCACCATCTTGTTACATCCTATTTTTGTTTATCACAATAGCCTCGTTGTCTGCTTTTCCACGTAGTGCCACTATCTGTTGATGTTTCCCAGTAGTGTTGAAATTATTTGTTGCTCAACTTACAGAAAATGACAAAAATACTGATAACCGATTAATCAAAGTAAGTTATTTTGCAGGGTAATAATAGAATAGAATAGAATCATTTAATGTCATCATACATGTACAATGAAAGGTGCCATCAAAACAAAAACATCACAACATACGACAACAAATACACGCAGCATACATAGTTATGTAAGAGTAAAGAATAAAGTGTAGTAATTATTTCCAGGGGTATACATTTTTTTTATTCTGTTTAACCTTTTCTTTTGGAGTGGCCAGTCAATATTTCCATTACCACAACAGGAAACATGTCTTTAAGCTAACAACCTACAACGAATGATATTGATTTTCTGATGAGGACAGCAACTTATTGTTTAACGAGTACCTAAGCTGCCATTGTAAGAAAAGAAAAGGAATAAATAATAATCATATATGAAGAAATTGAGAAATAAAAGCCTTAATTCTAAAATGCATATGCAGGTTGATTTGAAATTAAATAAATATTCACAAAAATAGAAACATGAATACATGTTATTTATTTTTAAAGTAATTTGCACATTTATTTTATATTTAAAGCTTTATTTATTCATATTCTTCTTCATTATTTCATTAATTAATTAATTATTACTTACTTTATTGCGGCTTTAGTCCTCCATAATCGTTTAAACTGTTTTTTTATAGCTTCATATGTATGTTTTCAGACTTTCTTACTATCCTGTGAAGCATTCTGCAATTCTGTGAAAAAAAGGCTGCGATAAAGAAAAACATCTATTTAAGCTTTTTCACTTGTATTGTTATCTAACACCCTATGCTACGAGTTGCCGTGATGAATCCTCTGACTTTGTCTTAAAGATTTATGTTCACACAGAACAGGAAGGTAACCTATTCCACAGATACAAACAAACGTGACTGCTTTAAAGGGCTTTTACCCATCACTACATCCATAATCCTGAACAAAACAATTATCCAGCCAACCATAAAAATAGCTTATCACTATTTCCTCACCTCCATTTAAATCTCATTCCAACTAAGCTCGCCCCGTGAAAACAAGTGCAATATGCTCGCATCTCTCTGATCGTCAGGGTGCTATTTCATCAGGCTGCGTGTTACGTTTACCTGAATACATAATCACATTGACAGACACCTTCCCTAAGCTCGCTGAGGTTCTTTTGGATGTTTTCTATGTCAAGGTAACCTTCAGGGGATGGTTTTGTTATCTCACAATTGAATAATGAAGGCCTGTTGCTTCTACTTGGGTTTGAAAACACACACACACACACACACACACACACACACACACACACACACACACACACACACACACACACACACACACACACACACACACACACACACACACACACACACACACACACACACACACACACACACACACACACACACACACACACACACACACACACACACACACACACAAAAGCGATTTAAGACGGCAATAAAATACTAATTTCCCCGACATGATGAGCTATTTTGTGATTATCTTCTGCTGTTTTACACTTTTAGTTTTGAGGCATTGTTAAACCAGACTTGAATTATAAATATTCTTTAAATAATGATTTAGTGTTTCAGAATTATGAAGTATGTTCAAATTAAGACAAAGTATCTCAATTGAATGTACTCAGAATATTTAATATTGTTATGAAAAGAATGGCTTAGTAACTAATGGAAGACTCATAATGTCAAAATAATTAGTTCACTTATTATTTTCGCCTTTATATGTGGCTGCCAAAAATCTTCTGCGTGTTTTCAATGTAGCATTCAACAAAACTCACATTATCCTACGTCTTTATTGTTGTGCTTTTGAACGGTAATTTCTTATCTGTATGTTTAATTTGCCATAATGTGTGACGTACAGCTCAGTTGGTTCTGGGTAACGGCAGCACGGCGGGCGAGGACAGAGCCGAGACTCTGAGTGCCAAGATGGACTGGATCACCAGTTCACTGGAGGCTGCAGAGAAGAAGGAGACCAGCGAGATCTCAGGTCCCACAGAGCACCCACTACTCAGAGTTAATATCACCATTACTTCATTCACAGATCACACGTGTGACTTTGCTGTGTTTGTGTCTCCACAGAGGACACGCTGAACTTCTGGAAGGGCATTGCTGATGTGGGTCTGCTGGGAGAGGTGGTGACCAACATCAGCACGGAGCTGCAGGAGCTGCTGAACGGGGTGAAGCAGCGCAGGGAGCCGGCGGCCCTACAGGACACAGGTACACAGCATCACGCACTAGGGCTCTTCTACATCAACATGTGTCCCCCCCCTTTCTGATCCACACACTGCTCAGTCTCTCTCTCCCTTCTTAATGAGCTGCAGGGAAAAATCAACTAAACAAAAAGAAGTCCGCAGGGATCAATTAATTAAGATATGTCAGCAATGATGATAGCAATGTGTGTGTGTGTGTGTGTGTGTGTGTGTGTTCAGTAAGGGTGTATAAATGTGCGTTGTTCAACAGATATTAGTCTTAACATACACCTGTTGAACAGTTGCTGACAAAGTGTGAATTTTGACATCAAAGTGTGTATCCGTACGCTTTTGTGACCTTACTTCACCCCCTGTAAAACCAGGTTTCAACACAGATTTGTTGTTTGTTAATTAGCAAGCTTTAGAGATGCTTGCAATCAGAGTATGTTATATTCAACACAGTCTCACGGCAATTCGTGTTATAGTCACGAAATTAATCTATTGATTCGTGTTCAGCAACACGATTTTTTCAAACATTCATCCTAAAAAAAATACAGATTCCAGTAGGGGAGAGGGGTAAGTTGAGACATTTTTTAGTTATGCTGTCCTCTAAGCAAGGAGAAATGACACATAGTAAAATGAAAGCACACACCTATAATTCAGGATGTCTCCTATCAATGGCAATGATAAGAATTAATATTTGATAAAGGGCAGTGAAAATATTACTTCTTAAAAAAAAGTGGTCTTGTGGCTCAACTTGCCCCGGGTTAGGGGTAAGTTGATCCAGGTCAGGGGGTAAATTGAACCACTGTTCAAACCTGGGCATACCTGTTCGAACCTGGGCATACCTACAACAAATCTTAAAGGTAACTTTAAGCAATAAATAACAAACCAAATATTTTATATATAAATTTCGATTGAATTGATTGATTTTTTTGTAACATGTTAAAAGGAAAAGTAATCTTACAAATGGTGATACTATTGCATACATCTTACCAATCAAAGACAGGGTAAATTCAACTTTAAATGTAGCCTACAATGAGCTCTTATTATCAACTTGGCCTACTTTCATTAATTTCTCCATTGAAAAACTGGTTCAACTTACCCCAAGGCCCATGGTTCACTTTACCCCATAGCCACCATTTTAGAAGAAATAACCTAGCATTAAAATTCAGAGTCATCTTTAGCTTAATGATTCACATGGTTTAATACGCTGCCAACACATCAACACAATATATGTGTTTAAACCTGGATTTTTTTTTTTGACATGACAGCCGATATAGCTGACATCTAGAACATTTACTTTGACAAGCAAAAAACGTTTTTTTTGTAAAATGTTTTACTTACCAGACCACAATGAGCATCTCTCTTTCACAGGCAATGAGAAATGGGAGGAGCTTGCATAATTTCTAGTCACGTGATTACAACTATAAGGCGTTGCCTGGTTACAAGGGGTGGTTCAATTTACCAATTGGCTTCTGGTATAGTCCCCACCAGCTTCAAAATGGCCTCAGTCACCCCCATACTCAAAAAACTTGGCCTGGACCCCGACGACCTCCAGAACCACCGGCCGATCTCCAACCTTCCCTTCGTCAGCAAAACTCTGGAAAGAGTGGTCGCCGTACAACTCCATCTGTACATGTCCAACCATGAGCTCTATGAGCCCTTCCAATCCGACTTCAGACAGCAACACAGCACTGAGACCGCCCTCATCAAGATCACCAACGACCTCCTCATTGCTGCTGACTCTGGCCGCCTCAGCATCCTAATCCTCCTGGACCTCTCTGCAGCGTTTGACACCATCTCTCACAACATCCTCCTCACCCGCCTCTCAGACCTCCTAGGTGTCACTGGCACAGCGCTGTCCTGGTTGACATCCTACCTCCACAACAGGAAACAGTTTGTCTCCATCAGTGGCTCAAACTCACCCCCGGCCCCAGTCCACCACGGTGTACCCCAGGGCTCCGTACTTGGCCCCCTCCTGTTCACCATTTACATGCTCCCCCTCGGCCAGATCATCCGACATCATGGACTCAACTTCCACTGCTATGCGGACGATACCCAACTGTATCTCAGCACCACTCCATCCTCCCAGCTCCCCCCTCAGTCTCTCGTCAACTGCCTGCACGACATCAAGACATGGATGTCTTCAAACCATCTGAAGCTGAACAGCGGTAAAACAGAGCTCATGGTTGTGGCACCCAAGGCACTGCTCCAGAAGGTTGGTGACTTCGTCCTTGAGGTCGAAGGCTGCTCCATCTCCCCATCTCCTGAAGCCCGAAACCTGGGTGTGATCCTCGACTCCACCCTTTCCTACCATTCCCATGTCAAATCAGTGACCAAATCGGCGTTCTACCACCTGCGGAACATTGCCAGACTCCGACCGTCACTCTCGGAGTCGGTTGCTGAGACCCTGGTGCATGCATTTGTCACCACCCGCTTGGACTATTGCAATAGTGTCCTGTTCCTGGACAAGCTCCAGTATGTCCAAAACTGTGCAGCTCGGGTCCTCACACACACAAAGCCGTGGCAGCACATCACTCCCACCCTCATCCACCTCCACTGGTTGCCGGTCAAGTTCCGCATAAACTATAAAGTCCTCCTCCTGACCTACAAGTCCCTCCATGCCCTTGCCCCCCAGTACCTATCGGACATCCTCCACCCCCATGCCCCACCCCGGAACCTGCGGTCTTCAGACTCTGGCCTGCTCACCACCCCCCGCACCAAACTGAGAACCTTCGGGGACAGAGCCTTCAGTGTGGCAGCCCCCACCCTCTGGAACGCTCTCCCTGCGGAGATTCGCAACATCCCCACACTGGACGCCTTCAAAAGGGCCATCAAGTCCCATCTTTTCATCAAGGCTTTCGGCCCTTAAATCGATCTGTTGTTTTGTCTGTCTGACCTTTGTTTTGTGTGTGCTCGCCCCAATTCCTGTAAAGCGACCTTGGGTCCCTTGAAAGGCGCTATAGAAATCTCAGTTATTATTATTATTATTTACCCACTGGCTCAATTTACCCCCCTCTCCCCTATTCTGAGGCTCTGAGCCCCATTTATTTTCCTCGCAGTCGGCAAACAAACTCCGACATTATACAATTGAAAATAAAAGGCTTAGGCTTAGGGTAAGATATTGAGTAAGAAAATGTTTTTATGAACCACACAGCTTCTGGTCTTCCAAACCTGACCGGACAAAACAACACACTCTCACTCCCTAAGCGTCCAATAGCGACGTTTGGTCAGTGTCCGTGGCGTCCAATTGTGACGCTCCTAGGCTCCTTCAGCGTCATAAAGGGACGCAAATAGCTTTCAACTGATTGCAATGTATTCCCATCTGCGGCGGGATTTGACGCTCATGGAAGCACGGCATTCGTTTATGTCGGCTGCCCTTAAAGGTAATGTGAGCGTCCATTCCCATGAGTAAAGGATGGCAGAAGACACTACACTACCCAGAATCCCCAGCTATCGTTTGGACTACACCATGTGCTCTTGACAAACCCCGTGATAGTCCTCAAGCTCTGTGATTGGAGAGTGTGCTCCGAGGGTTACGCTGATTCTCGAACAGCACTTGAAATGGGATGGAACCACGGCAGACTGTCCAAAACTGGTTTTGAACGGGTCCACCGCGTCCCCCCCTCCCCCACCCCGTCCCCAGAACTACACATGCTGGCTATTCTGTTTCGCAACATGTTCTCTATGGCACGTCTCTACTGGGAGTTGTAGTTTTAAAAGACGTTTTCGTATTTCCCATAATAAGAAGTTGCCAGTATTAAACTGTGTACATCCCTGGAGGTTTAGGGGACAGGAAACACTCACATTTAAAACATATAATTAATAAATGGGTGAAAATTGCTTGTGCCCATAATGGGCAGTATTAATATATATACCCACATGCCAGCTAAGGTCAGAAGAGCTTTATTTAACAGCTGGTCTTATGTGTGTGACCCCTGTGATAACATTACATTACATTAATTGATAAGCCTGAAACATGCACTTGTCAAGGTTCAGAGGCACATTTTGCAAATATGGCAGTAGCCATCGATCATCTTAAGATAAGATATACTTTATTGATCCCAAGTTGGAACATTTGCGTTACATCAGCATGTGTAACAGTTAAATATGCAGTTGTGTTTATTTGAAAATCATTTAGTATAATCACACAAATTCTGTGTTTTATATTCAACAATTCTGTGTTCTTTATTTATTGATTGTTCAATACCTGACAAGGCCGGAGATGAAATATCTACATACATCTAATGAGTATAATACATTATGTATAATATCAGTTAAAATAAGTGCTTCAACATAGTTAACATTGCTGGAGGTACACACATATTGATAGATGTCTTGTAATGCACTATTGAGGAACCTGCGACCCAAGTTTTTCATTCAGTGCAGAACTACACCACAGTTGTGTAGGCCTATATGATATGTCAATTAACCTTAGAAAATCTTGAAATCTTGAAAGGGATGTGCAAAATAGTCATATACAGTCTTTAATTAACAATTAGTAGAGAATAACGAGTAATGAATATACTTTATAGGGATCGTATTAATATCTAATAATAAAAATATTGAAATTCAATAACATGCTTTAACCACCAGGTGTCCCTTCATATCAGCTGTGCACCTTTATGGTGTAAATACAGCCTATCTACCAATTGGATCAAATATAAAAGTGAGCCGAATTAGTGTTGATACTGCAAGGAGACGTATTGTGTGAAAAGAAATGTAAGATGTTGTTTAATTCTAGGATGGGTCAAATGCAGAGGAAAAATTTCCCCACGGGGATTATAAAGTATATCAAAAAAAAAAAGAAAAAATTAATGGCTGATATATTTATGATCCACGTCACGTTTTCAGTTCCTCATGTTTGTCTTCTCATCAGGGCTCTATAAATACAGAACTACGGCAGATATGTAATATGTAATGCAGCCGAACCGTGTATTACAATGCCGTTATGTGATGACTTTCAAAGAGAAAAGAAAGCACACTCGGAATAAGGTATTATTATTATTTTGGTCTGTTTCCGGTATTTGTTAATGACGATGTGCTGTGAGATGTGAGACTGGAATTGCACAGGGGAAAATAACATATCTTTAGATGCGGATTTTGTTAAACTAATATGTTTAGGCTGTGGACCAACACTATACATTGACGGGGAAGGGGGTAGCAATAAAGATAACACCATTAAACAGTTACACAACATAACAGAAATAATATCGATAGCAGCGTCCCTAGCAACCACCTTGGTAACAATGAAAACGTCGCGATTTCCTGAAGTAATCTTCGTAATAACTAGCAAACTAAAGATCATGTACATCCACTGCACACATAATCTGAAATAACAACTCATATTTCTCGCATCAAATGACATCAAAACGCATTTTAATGGCCAAACTAACTTTAAAATAGGCATTTTACACCCAGAATAAAACGAATTTCGGCCACGTTTTCTTTTTCTGCAGGGAGAAATTTGAAGATCACGTGACATAGACGCCAGCCATCGGAATGAATGGTGAAAAAAAACGGGGTTTGTCAAACAGAGCACATGGTGTAGGCCAAACGATAGCTGGGGATTCTGGGTAGTGTAGTGTCTTCTGCCATCCTTTACTCAGAAAACATATTTGTTTCTCCGAATCGAAGGGGAAAAATACAAAAGCATTGTACTGTAGTGCCGAGAGATATGGAGTCAGAGGCGGTGCATCGAAGGTACAAAAGGGAACTTTAATCACAAGCTGCAAAGGACATGTTGTCGGGTCGCAGCCCGGGTCGACAAGAGACAGAGCCAAGAGGGCACACCTATTTATAGGTAACCCATAACATGTCCGTGTGGGAACAATAACCGCAACTGTAGTTCCAGGTTTGAATTATGACCCAGTGGTTAAATAGGTGGTCACCACACAAGCCCCCCCAGAATTCAAACATGGCAAAAAAAAATATATCCCCACGTCCGTGGAGGAAGCACCACAAGGGCCGAGGAGGGTGGGGCCGCAGGTGAGGACCGGGCCATGGAACGGGCCACGAAAGGGGGCCGCAGGAGAGGGCAGGGGCCCTAACGAGGGCGAGGGCACCCACACCGAGGGCGGGCCGTCGTAAGGGGGCCGCACTAGGTGTTGCGGAGAACCCAGCAGGAAAGAGGGCAATCCGGCCGCAGGCAGACGCACAACGGCGGCGGGCATGAAGTCCTCGGCAGGCGTCGAGGTATCCCCGGAAGAGAGGGCAACCCGGCCGCAGGCAGACGCACAACGGCGGCGGGCATGAAGTCCTCGGCAGGCGTCGAGGTATCCCCGGAAGAGAGGGCAACCCGGCCGCAGGCAGACGCACAACGGCGGCGGGCATGAAGTCCTCGGCAGGCGTCGAGGTATCCCCGGAAGAGAGGGCAACCCGGCCGCAGGCAGACGCACAACGGCGGCGGGCATGAAGTCCTCGGCAGGCGTCGAGGTATCCCCGGAAGAGAGGGCAACCCGGCCGCAGGCAGACGCACAACGGCGGCGGGCATGAAGTCCTCGGCAGGCGTCGAGGTATCCCCAGAAGAGAGGAGCAGTCCCCCCGGGAGGAAGGAGCACAACCCGGCCGCAGGCAGACGTGCCGCGGCGGCGGGCATGAAGTCCTCAGCAGGTGCTGAGGCATCACTGGGAAGCAGGAGAGGCCAGACAGGGTCCCGGAGCGCGCCACCCATGGGCCGATGGAGCATGGGCGACGTCCGGAACTGTCGAGGCGAGAGGGGGTCCAGGAGTGCACCACCCAGGCGTCGATGATACCGTGAGTGGCGTCTGGAACCGCCGTCGAGGTGGTGAAAATAATGAGAGTGTCCACATGAGGTCAACCGGCTGGTCGAACCTCCTCTCCGGCACCGGAAAAAAATTGTTAACAGTCAGATGTCAACACGTCGTTAGTTGCTAGCCGTTAGCTGCCGCTGTTAGCTGTCGTTAGCTGTTAGCCGTTGTTAGCTGTTAGCTGTCGTTGTTAGCCGTTAGCTGCCACTGCTAGTTGTCGTTAGCTGTTAGCCGTTGTTAGCTGTTAGCTGTCGTCGGTAGCTGCTAGCCGTTATTAGCCCCTCGTGGTTAGCCGCTAGTCGTCGTCAGCTAGCGCAGCGAGGACGTGCAGCCGCACGCCCCGAAGAAACAAGCCCACGAGGTAGCAATCGAGTTGCTGGTCGACCCAGCAGGTCGTGCATCGACCCCCTGTTGGATGGAAGGCTGATGCGGGAATGGCGAGCAACGTCCCCAGCTCTTCTGCGGGCGCGCACCGAGCCTCAGTCCGCGTGCCGGTGGCAGCCACGGACGATTCCAAAAATCCCCGGCATTTCGAGAAAGAAACATGAGTTCCTTTTGCCGTGTTCGGGTCTGTCCCGGAAACTTCTCGAGACTTGTCAGGGTCACCAGTGTAGTGCCGAGAGATATGGAGTCAGAGGCGGTGCATCGAAGGTACAAAAGGGAACTTTAATCACAAGCTGCAAAGGACATGTTGTCGGGTCGCAGCCCGGGTCGACAAGAGACAGAGCCAAGAGGGCACACCTATTTATAGGTAACCCATAACATGTCCGTGTGGGAACAATAACCGCAACTGTAGTTCCAGGTTTGAATTATGACCCAGTGGTTAAATAGGTGGTCACCACAGTACACAATTTAAACCAATCAATGTTGTGTAATTAACAAGGATAATCTGGTGTTTTTTAGTCGATGAGTAGTGCAGATATCACTGTAAAATCAATCGACAGTAAGAGGAGTACTTACTTCCGGGTGTAAAATTCTCCATTATCCAATGGGAATGGATGCTCACATTGCCTTTAAGGGCAGCCGGCATAAACGAATGCCGTGCTTCCATGAGCGTCAAATCCCGACGCAGATGGGAATACATTGCAATCAGTTGAAAGCTATTTGCGTCCCTTTATGACGCTGAAGGAGCCTAGGAGCGTCACAATTGGACGCCACGGACACTGACCAAACGTCGCTATTGGACGCTTAGGGAGTGAGAGTGTGTTGGACAAAAAGACGTGTTGCAGAAATATACTACCAATAGAAATATATTGCTTGTATCGTTCTGTGTGACAAAAATAATAATGCATAAGTCGTGTTGGTGAACACGAATCAATAGATCAAATAAATGTTGTGACTATAACACGAAATGCCGCGAGACTGAGTTGGTTACCTTTGGAAAGAGCCAGGCAATCGTCTCCCCATTTTCAGGGAAACGGATAAGCTAAGCCATAGCCATATAATAGAAGAGTTATGACATCTCCGTTCACTCCAATGGACCACTTTTTACAGCAATGGCGGATCGTGGAGCCTCTCAATCGTTCCCCGGAAGTTAGCGCCAAGGCTAGCAGAGCTGTAGAGTTGCAGCATAATAGACCGTTCGTGACGGACTTTTAAAGGTAAGAAGAAGTTTAAAGATTTATATTGCGGATATTATCAGTACATCTGATTCAAATTAACATGTGTATTAAAGGATGTCAGTGGATTACCTAAATCTACTAATTTAGGGAACGTTTACAGATAACAGATTAAGCTAGGATACCGAAGCAAGTTAGCAACAGACGTTGAACAGCCTTTTAATTGTAAATTCCGTTCTCTTAATGTCTATTTGGTCCAACGTTGTTGAATTAGAGAAGAGGGGCTTCTAAACGGGATTGTATGCGGGGGTGGAGGGAGTTAAATATTAGATAAATATAACTTTGGTGCGTGTAAGAGTGAGTGTTTTTAGCAGAGCCATATATGTATAATGTTGCAGCTCAGCTGATTTTGGATTGATGGCAAAGGGAGAGGGACTTAAGTGAGAGTGAAAACACAAGGTAAGTTTAATACTACTGTTATATATAAGTAAGCATACTAAACATGTATTATATCACTGTATTATATAAGTAATCTTGTTAGTAACCTACTGTATGGCAGGTGGAGGGGCAGTGATGTTACAGGTGGAGGAGCAACACTGCAAGACTGCAAACTCACAAGACAGAGAAATCAAAGTTTGTTCTCCAGAGAAGAGGTTGATTTCACTTCAATTTTTTATTTCATATTTTCTAAAGATGTGGAAATGGCAACAAAAAAAACTTGAGAGCTGTAACCAAGACAACTGTAACAACATGAGTAGAGAGCCACCAAGGTTTTTCAAGTCCCTCTCTTACTCCATTTTTACCAGATGTGGGACATCGGGCATGAAATAAAGCTGCCTGTCTGGTGTTGCTGGATGTGGCACTGATGTTTTATTTTGGTCCACCCCAAAGGATTTCCACATGGCTCGGTTAGGGCTATCCATGTCGGTGGTGACATCAAGCATATGTAGCCCTATGGATGCTGCCCTCTGTATTATATCAATAATGATTGGCCTGTACTCTGCTCCATTGGTAGAATTGCCAGTGTAATGAATATGCCACTACTTGCTTCCACCGTGTTGTGTTTCCAGCCAACATAAACCACACAAGCATGTGTTGCCACCCCTGTGTGACCTGGTAAAGTCACATCACCGTACAGGTTTGCCTGTAATCATGTCTAACTCCACACTTGGTGTGATTGCCATTTCATCCAAGGTCACACACACTCCCTTTCAAGGTCTGTCAATCAATCTGCCTTCAATTTTAGGAAATCAAAGACCTCTGTCAACACACCAGGCTCAAACTTAACACATTGCATCCTTCTTTGCAGTGTCCTTATTCCTGGAAGGGGAATCTTCAATTCCTGCAGAGTTTTGTAACCCGTTGGTCCGCACGCCAAAGCGAATTTGTAAAGCCTTCTTAATTGTCTCATTGCTCCATTTCATCCCCTTTGTGGTGAGTCTGCCTAATGCCTTAAGTTGGTCTTTTGAAAACGTTTTCTTATATTTCTTGTCCCTAATTTTCATTGTTGTTTTGAGAGCTGCATTTTCCTTCCTGATTTTTTTTAGTGCAGCCTTTGCTTTTTTGGTGATTCCTTCTTGGCTCTTTAATTTTCTCTTTAATTGTTTTAATAGATCTGTTTGACTGGCTGCTGGTTCCTTCGTATGCTGACTGGCTGCTGGCTGAGTGGGTGGTGTCCGCCCTCCCTGTCTCTCCTCACTAGCCATGTCCTCTCTTTCTTCACCCTCACTTTCCTTTCTCTCAGTCTCCTCATCCCTTCTTCCCTCAATCTTTGAGACTAATGTAAGTAGACATGGCACTGTACATTTTCGAACATTTTAAATATTATACCACTTAAAAATAAGAAATATTACTTTTGTTACTAAGAGTTCATACTTATTATACCTGTGTCACCTTTCACACTATAGCTGTGATCATGAGCTATGGGCTTTGTAGATACAGGTCCCAGGGTGAATCGTGGTGCAGGGGCCCTTCTCTTTTTGACCACAGGGCACGAAGATGGTGGGTATAGCCTCTGCTCTCAGCCTAGTCTTGCCCTTTTTTGTCTTGACAAACTGGTTTGCATCAAAATGTGCCTGCGGAGTGACTTGAGGTTTCTTCACACACAGAACAACTCAGTTTTGTCTGCCCACTACATATCCATAGTGGTTGAATATACAGTATTATGAAACACTTTATACTTACTGGACAGGTTATACTCATTACATACTGTATATAAAATATGACCAAGAATGTGAGACAACTTTATAGAAATTCATATCACATCTGTTACTGATGCCATTTGTCATACTTTGTTAAACTCACAAATAATAAAGTTCCATAACTTCAGTTGGGAACAAAGACCACACCTTATCTCCCCAAGGCAATTTCCCATCCAACAGGTGTGCTATATAGGTGTGTATAACCCTTTCTCCTGTCTGTTACTCCCGCTTTCAGCACAAGAACCAGAGGGGGATTCAATGGAGCCTGAATACCTGCACTGAGACCCTCACCCTGCACCCTGAGTCTCAACTCTCAGTGGTTTTCAAGCCTTTCCCTGTTTTGTTGTATTAAAACAAAACATTAAGCTTTCCCAATGGTGTGGGTTTTCGTTTGTGAAAAAGTGCAAATGCAGTGTTTGTATATAATTACATCACATATTTTTTTGCTGTTGGTCGTGAAATTGATCCTGCTGACTTGAGCCAGCCATTTTTTCCTCCGCTCTGTGTCAGTGGGGAAGCCGTACATTCATATTCCTTTCTCGGAGCGATTTGAGCATCCCCAGGCAGCACATCAAACCATGGTGGCGACGAGGAGGCAGCACAGCAAACCAGGACAACACGGAGGAAAAGGCACCGACAAACTGCATGATATTCAATGTTTATTGAATTCCATGTATTTGCAATGGATGTTCCTAAAACAACACATTTAACATCATCATCATCATCATCATCATCATCATCATCATCATCATCATCATCATCATCATCATCATCATGCTGCTGCTGCTGCTGCTAGTCCTTTGATAGCACCTGTCGGTCTCCTGTCCTTTCTGAAAGCCATAAAGACGACAGTAGTCATTTAGATAACTTGTGTCCTCAATTACCAGGGGATTACTGAAACTACCATGAATTTAAGAAAATGGTAGAAATGAATCTAATCTGAAAGCATTACTTTAGATCCCCTCCCTCTAAATGTATCAATAAACATTATAAAGTGATGCTCCTGACTACCATACAAGTTTAAGAAGATAATATTGGTTTGAAAGAATTCAAAGCTATAAATAAACAGCAACAGGCTCTTTAACCAAGGCACTGTTAGTAACATGTAAACTAGTTGTTCACACTAATCCTAATATTATTACTTAATATTAGCAAATTCGATTTTATTTTTTAAAACATATTGATGTAAATACATACACATATCGATTTGTTGTATAAATATTGCAAATCAAAACCTTTATTCACTAATAATTACCAAAAATCGTAGTTCTATCTCCTGTTATCGATGCATTCACATTGCCCGCCATGAACTTCCGGGGAACGATCCTCGTCTACATGAACCACGTGACGATAACCGTTTTTCTATTATACGGCACTGAGCTAAGCTAGCTGGCTGCTGCTGGCTGTAGCTGTAACTAGTAGGCCTACAGATATTACTTTTCCACAACAGGCATTTTGACAGGTTTTGACAGGTTTTTCTAATAACATATCACTATTCTGACTGTAGCTCTGTATCTCTATTATAGGCTACAGGCATCTCTTTATCATAGCAGGCATTTTGATACAAAGAATGACAATCACAGGTTTTGCTAAAAACATTAATGTTATATAGCTTAGCTAGCTGGCTTCTGACTGTAGCTTCATATCTACTTTTCTCACAGCAAGAAAAGACCATGTGGTAGGTCTACTTACTGTATAAACAATGCCTCCATTTCATTTAAGGGTCCCAGTAGGACATTAGGTGAGTATGCATGCACACATGGATCAGAAATACCTAACTTAAATGCAGTCCTAATTAATGGTATAAATGACACCTGTGTTTCAAGTATTTCATGTTCATTCTCAGATTAGTCAAACTCCACCTGTGAAAGAAACTATTTCTTAACGCGAGAAGGCTTAAGTGAAATAATAGTGAACAGCTATGTCAAAAGACAGAAGAGAGGAAGAACCGCAGGTGTTACCAATCATGTTAACGATGGCTCCATTATATTTAAGTGTCCAAGTAAGTCAGCATGCACTGTCCTAACTCCTAAACACAAAGTAGCTTAATTACGTGTATGGACACCTGTGCTTTTCCTATTTCAAAATGTCTTCAGTGAAATAAGGCCTCTTCTGGACCCAACATTGTAACACGGTTGAGATCAATCCAGCTACTTCAATATTATCTTTTTCAATCTTCTGGATCAGATGACACTTTCTTTATATATGCCAGAACATTGCAAAAGAAATAACTTCATTATCATTATAATAAAATCTATAAAGCGTTTCTTCAGTTATTCGACTAGACTTCTGCTCAGGTTAGAGGAGGGTGGGGTGATACAATATGGATAACACTGTTGATCAAGGTCAGTCAGGCAATGGGACAAGATGTTGGTACTTGAAGCGTTCTGTTTTTCGTTTGTAGTTCAATTGATCAATCGCGTTAGAGCAGAACTTGGTTGATTGCAGGTCAACAGTCTGTGTGCTGAGCTAAGGAAGTGGATCACATTGGAGAAATGCAATCTCAGAACCCATCAGCTAATGCCTGATGACAATTTAGTTGAAAAAACGTCATCTTTCAATGCCATTCTCACGTCTTTAATAACTACACTATAAACAATGACAAGTGCATTGATTTTTGACCCATATATCTACAGTCTACAGCAGTACTTTCAAAATATAAACCCTTATCCCCTGAGCCTTATTGTTGCATGCCTGATAGTTGATGGGTTCTGAAATTGGTAATATCCTTATATGTATTTACAATGGACTATAAAGTAGGTCAGGATTTGACAGTTAAATGTAAAAGGTTGTTTTGTAAGGTTTGGTCCCTACTCATGTTGGACTCCCAGATAGTAAGATGGTTGTTTAGTAATTGTGTATTGCCTTTACAGGTGACCTTCACACTGCTTTCGTACAGTTGGAGTCAGCATGACCCATGCTTTTATAATGAATCCATTTATGGGCGCCTGTGTCAGATTATGGCACTCTACATCCACACGCAGAGAGGGAACACTGTGTTTCCATCAAGCTGGAGGACGTCTGATAAAAGCCCAAGTGAAGAGAGGGTGGATGATTACAGTCTGTCCTTACTGAGGATGTTAGAAAGATGACTTCTTGCCTGCGGTAAAGGAAAGTAGGACAATGCAGGAGGCCATGCAGAGGACACAGTAGGTAGGTCATTAAAATGCATGCAGGTGTAGCAGCACACAAAGCTCCAAAAGTGTGAAACAAAACCACAATCCAATCAGTTTGATAAGCTGTAACTTTTATTGCACATTCCTGTTTGGTCTTGCAACGACCTTTCACCTTTTAAAACTTTTATGACCTCGGTTTCGACCAAACACTCAATTCAGGAGTGGGATAAAGTCGCCCAGAAGTAACTGATCACAGGTCAGATGTGCGCGTTCCCTTTACGAGTAAGATTTGAAGCATAGGGAGGTCATACTGATCCTTGATCTGCGACTGGGGAAAACTTCAGTGCAGATCTTTGTGTTGACTGCATTACCCATAAGCCAAATCACTGTCGAGAGCAGGACCAATGGGGAAGGGACAGTAGTGACATCATGGAGGGGACTAGGAAGTTTTCACGGGAGCGTAGGAATTTTCTTGATTCCACTTTGATGCACTCCCAATTAAGAAAATACTCCCTTTTATAATCTTGAGGCCTTGTAACCTTCTGTCCTTCTTTACTCCCTGAAATCCCCCCCAAATAGACACACCTTCCCCCGTCACACAAATACATAGGCTATCATTCTTAGTAAGGTTTTTTTATCTCATTTTCTTGTGACAATACCGGCAACATGCTTCAAATCTTCATTTTGGCAAACCACAAATAAATTAAAACACAAACATTCATAGAACACAATGTGACATTTAGAGGACGCTTCGGAATAAAAGAAATATACATACAATACATAACCCAAAAAAGAAACAAAAAGACCAATAAAAGAGAAGCATTTGCATTTTTTGTTTTTTCCCATATTTTTTCTTGCTTTTCTTGAAAAAAGATATACAGTAGCTAGCTACCAATCACATATCACATGCAGATATAATACAACATAATCAGTTCACCCAGTTAGTGTCTGCAAACTACCAATCTAACCTATATCACAAAAGTATTCTCTTGAAACCAGCAAACACTCAGCATTTTGAGATATTTTGTCGTAATAATAATTCAGTTTTCTCCGCTGACAAGCAGAGAGATCACTATACCATCGACCCTGAAATGACTAGCCAAATTCAAAGAGGACTAACACGCGCTCGTACATGATCACATACCAGATGGTGTGTTTTTTAGGCTTTTGCCTTTTCTTTTCACGATTGGAGGTTGTAACACACATATTTGCTCGCACATGCACTCACACACAGACGCACATTTGTTATTGACCACAGACACGACACATGAAAACTTAGCGTGGCGCGATCCAAAGGCGACATGCTGTCAACGTTTTGGCCTGCTGAGAGCCGAAGGGTATCGAGATGCTCCTAAAAACCCTGAACCACCCTCCCCCCAAAAATAGGGCAGGAGTGACAAAATGTCAGCGGGAGGTTTGACATCATCCATCTTTCTCCTCTCAGTGGCTCTTCTCTAATGACTCTCGGCTGAAATGTCAGACCAATTAGCAGCTCTCCCTCTGACATTTAACTGGCAGATAGACAAACAAACACACGAGGACGGACAGATAGTCTGTGGCTAGTGGAGGCCAGATTGGTTGAGACGGACGTTGCTGCAGCCTCAGAGTTTATATTAGTTATTTATAAAAGTCCTTTTTAAAGGTTGAAACTCAGGAACGTGTCTCTTATGTAATCACAGAGCAACTAATATCTGTCTTCCGCCATTTTGCAAGCCACCTGACATTTCCACAAGCAGCCGGTAGTGATCAAAGGAAACGCGATTCCCTCCTCTCGGCTCTGCTCTTCTTCTGCCTTCAGTCTCTCCCTCTCAGCAGACATCAATCAGGATGGCTCATTTAAAGCACCTCTCCATCCTCAGCGGCGCTAGAGCCTGCGTCCGTCTTCATTTCTGGGTGTTACTGTGTGTGTTTGTGTGTGTTGAGTGTGGGCGAGCTTACGTGTGTGTGTAGGCGTCTGACGCACAGCTAAACCTGCGTATATTCTACTGTCTTTTAAGTTCTTTACACGGATCGGAGAGACAGACGAGATATTCATGTGTTTACAGTACTAATAATCAGGAGCTGACATAGAAAGTGGAACAAGAAAGCGACGAGTACTTTAGCAAATACAAATTAAAAACAGCACTCCCTTTAGGCCTTAGTGTCATTCACAGTAAATCATATTCTTCTTTGTTTAAAGGGTTGTCTCCCTTGCTCACACACACACACACACACACACACACACACACACACACACACACACACACACACACACACACACACACACACACACACACACACACACACACACACACACACACACACACACACACACACACACACACACACACACACACACACACACACACACACACACACACACACACACACACACACCATGTATACATCACTTCAGGGGACATTACATTGACTTACATGCATTTCCTGGAGACTTATCCTAACCTTAACCATAACCAACACATGCCTAACCCTAACCCTTACCCTAACCCTTAACCTTACCCTAATCCTAAACCTAACCAAGTCTTCACCCTAAAATTAATGATCCCCCTCATGGGGACCTCCAATGTGTCCCCATAAGGGAGGCGAGTCCCCACACGTGACTATGTAAACAGATTTAGGTCCCCACAAGTATAGTAATGCTAGTCCACACACACACACACACACACACACACACACACACACACACACACACACACACACACACACACACACACACACACACACACACACACACACACACACACACACACACACACACACACACACACACACACACACACACACACACACACACACACACACACACACACACGATAACATGAGTAGAGAGAGAAAGAAAGAGAGGCGACTGACTGTCATTCTATTTATCATACATAGTCTCTGCATAAAGCAACATGTGACTTTTTCATTTCTCCATTAGAAATCAATATCCAATCTACGCAACAATGAGCTCTAAATTTAGCCACGAGAGACTGAGAAACAAAGAGAAACAAAGTGAGCAAAGCAAGCTAAAGTAATAGAGAGAGAAAGAGCACAGCTCCATGTAAATTACAATCTTGTTGCATTGAACTGTGAGCAACGGCACAGTCGGAAAAAGGGGGGAATAAAGAGGCGAATGATTAAGTATAAACGCCAGCGCGCTGCCCATATATTAAACATTAACAGCTTCATTTATATGTAAATGACCTGACGGCTACAGAGAGAGATGGCGGGAAGTGACGCCGGTTCAGTGCTGTAGAGAAATAGGGAGCGAGGGATGGGATGAAGAGGACAGGAGAGGGGGATGAGTCTTCTTCATTCAGTAGTCTTTCACATGGGTGGAAAAGTCCACAGTAACCGATTTTTCCCGTACGTGCATGGGTGTGCGTTAGGACAAAAAAAAGAAATCCACGACAGTAACGCACACTCCTATGCACGTGCACACACTCCCAGTTGATGTCCAATGGAGTGAGAAACACACACACATACCTCCCTCACAGGTCTTTCCAAAATGAGGGAAAGAAGTATCTCCCTGGCAAGAGGGAGGGGAACGAAAGATGGTGGCGGTGTGTCTGCTCTCCGAGAGTTTTGTGGAGATGAGGGCAACAAAAAAAAACAACCTCCAAAGATAATAACACAGACACACAAACCAAGAAGAAGAAAAAACTCTTAGAAGTGTAACAGCAAAAGGTGAAGATGGGAGATTGTTGAGTTAGCGTGGTGTGTCATTTTGCGTGTCGGTGCTAGCTGGGGTTTTATCCGGCTAGCGCTTGGGGTTGGAGGGTCGGCGGACGCTCAGCCGTCGGACACAGGCGGAGACACCCAGCCGTACTTCTCGTGGGTCTTCACCAGGGACTTGAAGGTGGCCTCGGCTTCTTTACGGCTGAATGCTTTCTTGGATTTCCCTGCTTTCCTACATATACGCCCCTGTGAGGAAAGATAAAGGGGGAGGGATGAGAGGGAAATTAAGTTAGCATTTTGTGGAAAAGTACAAAATACAGAAGCAAACTGGCCGCTACTGTCCAGTGTCCAGAGAGTAAAGTAGCATACAGTTTGCTGCTCAATCAATATTTCCTTATAACAGAGGTGTAGCTAACAATAAGGAAACCAAGGTTGTGTCTTTAATAGATGCAGGAATGATTCCTGTAACATGGATATGAGTTAGCATTTTAGTACTCCCGGTTTGCTCATCACAAAGCCAACATTTTTTTTAACGGGTTTTTGCTTAGATGCCTGAAATAAGGACACAAAATACGTAAGTAAGTAGTGTTGGTAAATACCCGAATCAAGAATGTCTGAAGCTTTTAAAAACAGGCGTATGCAAACAAGTGGGTAAATAAGAAAACTCAATGTGATCAAGTCAAACATTAGCTGCCTTTAGCTTAGCAATTGTAGCAATGTAGTTTGTATGTACAGCATAAAACTAGCATAACGTTGGTGATTCAAATCTCAACAGTTATATAAGCGGTGTTAATGTGGAGATTATCCAAACAAATCATAAGCCAAGGAGCTTGTCTTTTTACTCAGGGACCCCTTGCAATGCTAACTGATGTTAACTATGTGTGTCTCTCAGAAGGAAAACCTCCAAATACTGAATGAATTTCCGCTAAATCGGATAGACAAACAGGCCCTGAGCCAAAGTACAATTGATTCGATGTTGGCATTGATCTAAATCAAGGAAGCATCTCTGCCATTAAGTGATTCATGTATTTCTGCTTTCCTTAATTATGACATTAATAGAGCAAATCTGAAGGTCGGTTTACCAGAAAGCAAAAATCTAGAGCGGAATTATGTGCAGAATTGTTGGGGTGACTGCAGCATCTATTTAAAGCTGCAATTAGTCATTATTGATTAACCTGCCGATAATGTTCCTGGTAAATCCACTAAATGTATGGCTTGTGGGAAAAACTAGCCATCTCTATTATCTAAATGTCATGGTGACATCTGTAAAGGTCTTAATTTGTGTTATTAACAGTCCAAAACCCAAATGTATTTAATGGACAATCATATAAAGTCTTTACACCAAATACGCTGCTACCAGACATTTTCAACACAGTGGTTTTAAGTAGAAGGATATTCATTCTTAATTTTCACGTCTTTCAGCATAATGACATGACTTCCTGTGTCAAAAAGAAGAATATTTTGGGTGAAATCTAAGAAAAAGTATATAAAATGTGTATTTGACTGATCTGGATGTGCTATAAAAAGAAAGATGACTTTGGTTGTCATGATTGGTCTTGTCAAAATCACAGACAATGTATAGAAATTCAGAGACACAGCCCACAAGTGCACATGAACCGACTTGCTGGTGAATGCACGGCCACAGGGGAAACGTTGACAAGACAAGTGGTCTGAATGCAGGCTGACCGGCATTAGATCAATGTTTAAAAGGCAACGAACGGGCTTTTAAAACGTCACGTCCAATCACCACACTGGGCAATGGGGAAGTGAAGACCCAGAAGCATCCACTGTGCTAAATGATGAAAGGCTTGTAAATATGACAGAAAATAAATATATGAACATGTAACCCTAAAGCATCTCACTCAGAGCACCGTGACATCTCACAAAGAGACGTTTTCACCCAGGCACTCCCTTGCTAAATCCCCTCCTCCCTACTTCACACACTGGAGCTAATAATAAGTGTGGGATGACAGGGGGGCAAAGAAAAATGGAGAAAAAAGGAGTGGGTGTGAGGATAAAGCTGCTTATTCTGTCGTTGCCAGCAGTGCCAAGTCTTCCCCTTAAGCAGAGTGTGTGGGAGGATGAATAGAAAAAGGAAACAACTGTCTTCACATAGAAACACTCAGACAGCCGTGACAGAGGTGTGATTCATATAAACGTCAAGACTGTTGAAGTACATTTATAGCAATCTACTCCGAATCACAGAAAATCACAATTCCGGGGATGGTTCTGACTGCACAGTATGTCTTTGGTAACTCTGCAGTTATAGTGATTCTTCTGTAGGACTGCAACTAAATGTTATTTCATTATAAATTAACCTGCCAATGATGTTTTGATGAATCATTTGGTCTAATTAAGTCCAATGTGATGTCTTTAATGTCTTGTTTGTCAATCCAACACCCAAAGATATACATTTAATATGATATTAAAAAAGAGAAACACAGAACATTTCCATATTTGAGGCATTTCAATTGTGTTTTCTGCCATTATCGCATGAAAAAACACTGGGGGAAAATGAATTGGTTGTTCCAATTTAGAATGAAATAAAAAAAAAGATACAAATTATATATATATTTATATAAACATAAGAAGTTAAAGTAAGAATGTGCAATAAAAAGATAAAATAAATACAAACACAAAAAGTTAAAATTATGACAAAATATGACAAAATATGTATATAAACCATGATATAAACACGAGGTTAAAGGTCAAATGTGCACATTGTACTACAATATATAACATGTTAAGAAATGACATTACAGTGGTGCATTAGTATTAATAAGGTATTAATGCAAGCTAAACATTGTTGGTAAATGGTTTTCTGTCGACTCGTTTTTTCTCCTGACTATTCGCTCTACTTTGTTAGTACATCGTGTTTGTACCAGTTCTGTAACACTGCACCACTTCCCTCGACCCAGGACGTTTCTTGGCAGGAAAATAAAGGCACTAAGACCACTCCACTGAAACCAATACTAATGGAATTATTTTAGATGGTGAGCTCCTCTGCATGCTGCACTGCAGGTAAATACCCTCATATTGTCACACATCCACAATGTGCTCTTTTAATCCTGCAGCTAAACTCCCGTCCTGTTTTCCAGGAAGAAAACGCCGGATAAATGCATCCATTATCCCGCTGTAGAAGATCAGAGGGTCAACCACTGTTATGTAGTCTGATACACAATGATGAACTTATAAAGTGGTTTCATTCTCCAGCTGCTGCGTAAAGATGTTGTTTGACATTTTAAGAAGTATATTACACAATTCTCATATCTGTATGTGAGGTAAATAAAGCTACAGCTGCGTTAGCTTAGCATAAAGACTGGAGAGGTGGGAAAAGCTCGCTTGGCTCGGTCGAAAGGTAAGAAAAGTAGCCCCCATTAAACTTAAACTAATACAGTTATCATGTAGTCATCATCATCTTAGAGGCATGCTCTTCTTTCTTAAGCTACAGAGAGATCAAATGGGACTTTGTCTCTAGGAAAATACTTGTTTATTTTCAATGAAATGTTTCAATTCTGTCAACACCACAAACACAATAAGTCTTTTTAAGATGTACACCTGTTTACAGGAAACAACTAAGGTATTAAAAAAAGTGTGGTTCTGGGTTATGATAACCACGGAAATGTAACGTGACTACTGAGAAAACATTAGGATTAAAACAACTACTGCAGGGCAATACCTTCAACTTTTGTTTAGAAACTGAGAAAGACTAAATAAAATATTCAGGTGAAGGTTAGAGAGATTAGACAACTTTAGCTTTATAGCGACATTAGCTTAAGGATAGCATTGGTATTTGACTAAGCTTTTCCCTTTATCAGAGAGTTGATTACATTTTGCCTATCCAGTGTTTATTCTCTGCACCCATGACATCAGATGGATAAGCAGCACGTCCTACTGCATACTGTCTCTGCTATTTTGGGACAACAGTGGTGCCAGGGATAAATGGAGATGAAGTGATAACGTTGAATGATCTGGAGATTAGGGTTACAGTTTCCATTCCTGTAGCAACACTGGCCTCGTTTCACTGCAGGGCTTAGCCACACTCAGTGTGTCTCTCTCAAACAGACACACATGTTTGAAGAGCTTGTCTTTTCCATTGGATTTTAATCAATATAAGGGCCTTGCTATAAACAAAGACAAGTGTATTTGATGCATGACATACTTCTAATGAAGTCAGACAACTTTAGAAAGGCAGGAGGCAATAATCTGGTTTCATCCATATTGTCTTCATTAATGCTTTTACACCATTGTATATATTGTAAATACACATTTGTACATATTTATTGCTGTTATATATTGTGTTACAATGTGCACATTTTAACATAGATGATTATGATAATAAAAAGGTTTTTATTCTATTTTATGTTATCTTATAATTTCCCCCAGGGATAAAAAAGGTTTTCTGATTTCTGTTTATATAAATATTTTATACTTTTTAATTTTATCTACGCATTCAACATTTGAACTTGAACTTATTTCCTTTAAATAAAAAGGTTTATTCTATTGTATTTCATCTTTGTATTTTATTCTAAAACGGAGCAAAACTGTCCCAAAATCTAATTTCCCCCCTGGATAGTATTCTGATTTGATCTTTAGTAAGAAGACAATGAATTATTAGTGGAAGTTGATTTGCACTGGAAAGTAGAAAAAGCGTTCCCTTTGTTTGGCAGGTTTTTCAATTGTTTTGAGAAAGTCAATAGAGGAGACAATAACTGACTCATTCAGGTAGATACGTGCAGCGTTCCTCTGGGACTGGCCTTGAGTCCCAGAGCATTTTGAATGGAAAACAAACCAACTGGGTGTCACCATGAGGCGCTGCATGAAAACTTGTGGCCTGTGTTACAGATTACTGAGGCTGACAGATAATGCACTTTGTTGGTTGGCTACCGTCGCAGAGCAGTGGGGGAAAGCTGGGAGATCTTGTTCTCTTCTCAAAATCACAAGCAACGTATTACCATGTATATCTCCACATGCTGCCATGTGGTTGCTGTCATTACCTTAAAATGGATATCGTTCAGGCAATTAGCCATTTTTAAGAGGTGCTATTAGCACAGTGTTAGAGGAAGGGAGTGTAGCATTATCTTTTTTTATCATTGAACAAATCGCAGAGAGCAACCTTTGTGTTTTTTATTTCACATTGACTTGATTTTAATTTCACATTGATTTGTAACTATGAATGGAGCATGTGGCAGTAATATGCAATGATATTTTTGAATATTGCAATAACAATAACTTGCAATAAATAAACTGATCTTGTAAATATCACCCAAACAAAATAGGTTATCTCTGTTTACTTCAAGTGTTTTTGTTTATGGTTAAATATGTTGTTTTCTTGCATGATTTCTCAATTTGTTGTTGATGTAGTCTTAGCTAAAATGGTACTTATTCTGAGTTTGCATTGAAATTCTTTTATGGAACAAAATGTAACCTTTAACTTAAAACACGAAACTCAAATAAAAAAAGGATGACATTTTAAAGTCCCGTTTTCTACTGATACTTTTAACAATATCATAAAAGTAAAGGGGAAGAGAGAGTGTGTGAAAGAGGGGAACTACACAAATCTCCCAGGAAGTCCACGTCTTCAACATGAAAAGATTAAATTGAGCATTAATTAGCGCCATTGTGGTCGCACACAAGAATGGCTCGGTGTGCCAAAGATGGACGGACAGAGTAATTAAAAATGTGTGTGTGTGTGTGTGTGTATTTAGCCGAGCGCCCCGGGCCTATACAGTGCCGTGTCAGTGTTTATCTATTTCAGCTAAACGCTCGCTCGTGGAGAGGTACACACTCGTGTAAAGTGGCTGCTGGGTAATCGTGTGAATGGAGATCAGTCAATGGGCAGAGGAGGGAAGGCCCCAGTGCATGCTGGGAAGCAGCTCTGTGGGCTAGAGGGTTGGGGCGGGATTACATAACCAAGGCATGTGCTTAACGGGGTCGAATAAACAAACAGGGATCAATGTCATCATCATCCTCATCAGATCATTAAGGAGCGCTGTGGATAGGATAACTCCACCGTGTTATTAATGTCTTATTTGTTGTTAGATGTTTAGTGTATCGTCTGCTGTCTGCACACTGTCAACAACACAATACTTTCATTCATCCTTGTGCAGTTACAATGAACTCCGATTAAGTGTAAGAAAAAAAGAAAACCCTAATCTCGGTTTTGGCTTCGACATTTTTTACAGAAAGTCTGCTTTTAAGAGGCATTGGGTAAACACTATCCAGTTGCACTATGGGTAATGTAGGATCCAGTGTTTTTAAAGGCTTAACCTATACTGGGGACAAAAAGTTTCTTGTGTCTTTTCTTTCAATTTGGAAAATGTTTTAGTTTTGATCTTTCACTTGTGAGTCCCTACATTTGAAGAAATACCCCTTTAATCAGTTTTGATTAGAGTAACTGACAATCCATTTCATTATCATCGACTCTATCAATCATAGCGTTTATAATATTGATTGTTGAGTCAATGTAAAAAAGGACAAATGAAAGTTTCCAAAGCCCAAGAAACCCATAAAATACTTTTTTTCTGAATTTCAGATTCAAAGTGGGAAGAAGCAGCAATGTACAGTAACATTTAAGAAGGTTGGTACCAGCATATATTTGGGTTTTCTTCATCAACTATCACTATTATTCTTCATCTCCCAGCTGATGTCACACAACACAACTGAATTATACGCGCTGAATGTCTAAAGACTGTAACTTACATCAATATGAGCTCAAGAAAATGACAGTTTAAAGAAATGAATAGCAAAGAAATGTTTGCAAAAAAAAAACCAATTAGCCTTGCTTTCATAACATATCAAAAAGAATAACCAGGAGTACTAAACACTGCTTTCCAGACAACAATTCAACAGAGATCAATTATCCGACGGTCTCACACTATGAATAAACCTTCATCCAACAAGATGCCGCACAAAACAACAGTTTTTTCCAACAACCTGCATGGCACATGAGGCTTAAATTACTGTCATAAAAGATTCCATCGGGCCGTCACCTTCAGTCCCTCCTTCCTGTCACCTCACCCTGTGTGATCGTGTGAGTGTTTCGCTCAGAGGTGAAGACACGTGGGAGTTACGTTGACTTTCCCTTCAACACTTTGTCACCGCGTGTATCCTCTCACACTAAAAATAGGCAGGGAGCTTCTAAACAAGCCACATCACTATTGTCACAGCAAACTGGTGCCCAAGGATGAATACATATACTCTGTGTGTATGAAGGGTTAAATATAGCTCTGCGTCTGTCCTGATGAATGAGAGACGGGTGCATCTCCTGCTAAATTAGGACACAAGCTAGAGGGAACATATGCAAACGAGGCAAACAATGAGATAAAGAGCTCACATACAAGTGCACACAGGAATAATTAATCAATATTGTTTCCATTAGCAATCTGGAGAGGGAAGACACTGCACCATAATTAGGGAGCACTGCGGAGCTGCTCATCTCCTCAAGCAGCAAATCAAGAAGAACACACACACCGACACATGTTTCTCTCTTTTTCTCTCTCTCTCTCGCTCTCTCTCTCTCTCTGTCTGTTTATGCATGACCTATCTTGGTTTACAGATGCCAAAAAGAGAACGCGGGACTAATGTTATCATCATCAGAGACAAATAAAGCATGAGGCTGGGGGAGGGCAGGAGAATCCACTGACAGTTTACGTAAGGTCTCCTGCCACAGCGCCGTCATACTGCTGACGTCAGAGAGCGTCAGAGGGGCAGGCTCTACGGATGAGATGAATGTGATACGACTAAAGAGTGAGCCTTTCGAACAGTTTTAAAGAAAGGGTTTGAGATAGATATAACTTCTAATCCATTGAACGTAGACAGGCACATCATTAGAATTGCTTTGTACGCTGCACGCCTCACAATAATCAAAAAATGAAGATCTGCCTGATATTTTGTTATGGTTTGACAAACTGAGGTATATATATGTGTTTTATTTATGAATATATTGTTTTCTTGCATTATTTCTACATGTTTTTGTTGATGTAGTCTTAATTAAAGGGGTACCTATTCTGCTGTTCAATACATTTCAGTCTGCCAAAACACAACAGATTGCTTCCTCAATAAAAACAAATAATAATAAAACAATTGAATGGCTCAAATTGAACTTAACACATAGAACTCCTAATCAAAACCATTGGAGAGGTTATCATATGAGATGAACCCTGAGTTATTAAACCCAATTGCACCATGCATGAAAGAGGAAGGGTCCAGAGTTATAACTATGGGCATACATATAACGGAATAAGGACTCACACGTGAGTACCGCACTGGGTTGTTGCTGCTGCTGTTTTTTTGTTGTCGTTTTTTCTCCTCGTCTGTTTTCGATTGTGGGTTTTATTATGTTTAGTTGTTTTGTCCTAAATGTTTTGCTATTGCGTCACCTTGTAACAGGGTTAGAAAACTGTGATTCTCATCCAGTTGAGAAATAGAGAATCTATTCAGTGCTTTTGGAGATGCAGCCATTTCCATCTGAATTGCAGAGCTGCTGCAGTGCACGGAGGATGTGAAAAACAGATTTGACAGGATTACATAATCCAGTGAGTCTACATCAGGAAGCACTGCTGGTAGGTAGACTACCTGCTGACTCTATAAAATCATCCGTCTTTCTATCCATCACAAGTGTTGTATTCCTTCTTTAGAATAATCTGATAGGAGTATACAGATATATTGTGAGACTGCATTAGATTGGGTTTGGAGACGGTTCCATTAGCAGAGGGTCTTTGTTGTCAAAGGATGCTGATTTATGGAAGCAATAAAAGGAGAGAAAACCGGGACTGCAGCGAAGAGCTGACATAAAGGACACGCTGTGGTTTGCTCCGCATGAAATGGCTGCCCTAAAGTCACATAAAGATTAATAATATTCACAATAATGACTTTGCAGAAGGCAGAGGGGGAGGAGGAGACTACGACCTATAGCACACAGTGAGCAAATGCTAAAAATAGACTAAACAAAAAGCATTCATTTCACTGAATGAGTTTCTGTTAAAATGATATTTGAATATAAATATGATGAGAAGACTGCCTCTCATTGGGACATGTTTCCAATTGATTATGAACACAAATAAAATAAAACATCTTGAGATATAACTCCACTGGTGTTCAACAATGACACTTAATCAAGGAAATGATAGGAAATAGATGAGATTAACAAGAACATATTATCATATTTTTCAATCAAATTCTGCTTTCACCTTATTAGACTAAAAGCCTCCACTTAATGCTGCACATGAGTATAGCATTATTACACATTAATTACGCATGACTGGTCATACCCAGAGCGTGTCATGGCTGAAAATAGATGTAGCCTACTTAACACGATTAACATGCTTGATACTTAATGATATTCCATGCAAGGACTCTCACCCTCCTCCCCTACAACACCCTTTCCTCCTCTCACCTGTCCTTTTACGAGACTCGCTGCAAACTGCCTCATTACCGCCTCCACCGTGTAGGCGCTGGACCATCCGCGGGGGGTCAACAGCTCCATGCATATGGCCCCTCCGTCCAGCACGTATCCGTTCTCCAACCGGGGCGTCAGGACGCGCATGAACGGTGGCGAGAAGGGGAAATTATCTGGAAAGGTGACGTTGAGCAGAATGAACTCGGTGCTGGTCTCCTTCATGTCCTGCCACAGCGCCGAGTCCTTGTCCACCTGGTGCAGCTTCACGTTCCAGTCGTACAGGTTGTCCTCCACCAGCTCCACCGTGATGAAGTTGTCCCCTAACCTCCGGATCTCCTGCAGCTCCTTCATCAGCCTGCGCGTTCGGACCTGGGTGCAGTGTTGCCGGTGAGGCGCCAGCGGTGGTATCGAGGAGGAGGAGGAGGCACTGGTGGTTTTACTCCCACCTCCACCTCCTCCAGTCTGCTGCTTCTCCTTCGCATCCTTGCCCAGTTTATCCTTCCCGGACCCGGCCTTGTCCTTGCCCACCTGGTCCAGCTTCCTCGCCTTGATCTCCGGGGTGCTCAGGATGTTGTTGGTCTCGTTGGCGGTCTGACAGTGTTTGTTGGCGTTGTTCTTCTGGTTCCCTCCCTTGGTGCCTTTTAGCGATCCCTGATGGTGCTTTGGGTCCTCGGTGTCCCGGTCGTGCAGGCGGATGAGACCGATCTTCCGCAGTAAGGTGGCCATACTTTTATATAGATCTATCCTCCGTTCCCCCCGCACAGGGGCAAGAATCACCCTTAAAAAGTCGGGTCTCCTGCTCACAGAAGACCTTTTATCGATGCTGATTATTAACCTTGTTGTACCGCAATCCCCCCCACTGCAGCCTCAGGATCAACACAACCGGGGAGCAGGTTCCTCCTCAGTGCAGCATCTGGACACGACTCGACTGAAGAAAAAACAACAAAAACAGGCGAGATTAAATGAATATTCTCTCACAGTTTGGTCGAAACAGATCACCCCCCCCCCCCCCCCACATCATGACTGCAGTTGTTCGATGATCCATTACGCAGGATCGCGAAGGGGATGCTATACTATATTATAGGGAAATGACAAGAAAAATAAAGAAGCAACCATGTAGCGACATTAAAGGTGGAAAAACCCATAATGCATCTGAAGCGTGTTAACAAATCGTAATAATGATTACAAGAGACACCTATAGGAAATGTATAGGAATCATACAGGCTATGGAACATTGCCAAGGACACTCTAAACAGGCTATTTATATACAATTATATTATTATAGAGGATTTAAACCCCACAAATCCCAATGAATGCACCATATATTCACTTAAAGACTTGATCATAAGAATATCATACATTATTCTTTATGGGTGCTCTTCCGCCCACACAGAACCAATATTAAACCAGCAGCCCATTGCTTACCATAGAGGGCTGAAACTCGAGGAAGCCTATGTCCGTTTTTTATATCCTTGTTGTGATAGACCGGACACCGATCCTCGTTGTGCGTAAAAAAGAAGAAGGAATGGCTCCTCCAGCATCCAGTTGGACCTGCTGTCGGTGGAGCTGCAGTGCGAGGAGAAGCACAGCCTTTGATGTGTTCGCAGCTGCGGCAGCTCCAGCTTTAATGCAGCGGAGGACAAACCAGCCCCCGTTAATCCTCCTCAGCCAGTCTGCTCTCACCGGAGAGGCGCTGCGACGACGGCCTTTCAAAATAAAAGCACTGACGTTATCGGTTACATTTTCAAGTTTCAAGGCTTTTATTGTCATGTGTGCTTGCATAGCTACAGTGTATTTATGCCAATGCATCTTAGGTCACAGACAGTAAATAAGTAAATAAAATAAAATAGAATATAATAGAAACAGAATATAATAGAAACTGTGCAGAATAGTATACAGTAATTGGAATATTGATGCAAACAGATGAATGTTATGTATGTTCTTTGAAAAGTTCAGGTGTTTAACATTCAAGGAAAACCAAGGTCTGAAATGGGAACCAAATGTGTATTCGCTTAACATTTTACTTGAACTGTTACCTTTTGTTCTTTCTTTCTTTTGTATTTATTGTTTTACTCAGTATATTTACCTGTGTAATGTTTTGTGTGTATATCATGTTTGATGTACAGTACACACATTTTCTTGAATAAAGGGGAAAATATGCTCGAAAATGGGGATGGGGGATACAGTCCATGATATAGACTGATAACTGTTGTTTTCTGTAAACAATTATGATATTAGTGATAATGAAAATGATAGTGAAAAGATGTAACAAGCAACAAGATAACATTTGATTTATAACCGGGAACATTATCACAGGAATAGCTGATTGCAAAAAGGTTGGTTTAACACTGTACACATAAAACAAACAATCATTTCAATTCACAACATGTCAACAGTTGATCAAATGTGTCCTAAAAAATGGTTCATTTATAATCTGTAGTGAGTTTATTTCTAAAGGAAATTGCCTATTTAAATTAATCTAAAACCAGTTATTTTGGTAACATTATTTTCTATCAAAAGGTGTTGCTCTCCATAAGCATTTTTTCATTTAGGGGCTTCATAAAGTACATTACTGGCCTGTGCAAGGAGCCAAATCTGTTCATGTAATATTACTTTTATTTTGGAAGTTTCATGGTGTATTTCCTGGTTTTTCTGGTTAACTGGCTTTGCTCTGTTTACCTGCACGAATACAGGCTGAGCAGAAATGCCAGAGGAATGTAAACTCAACAATCACTGACATTCACTTTTACTTTTAGCCTCCCACAATGCAGACAGTCCTTCTAGGCCTATTTACATTGAGTCAACAGTTTACCCAATTCTCTAGCAGAGCTCAGCTTTATTTAGATGTATGTTGGGAAATACAGGAATACTTTGGAGCCTTAAAAAAAATATAGGCCTATCCAATATTTAAAAAAGTGTAAAAATATGTTTTATACCAGCCTGCCATCTATAACAACATTGTGAATGTTAATCCTGAAAATGCAATATATAATTACTGCAATTCTTAATTGTTACAGAATAATTATTGTATTGAACACGGTAATATGATTCAAATAACAGTGCATTCACATTTGATATTACATTTTCACAATACCGGTTTAGAGGCAGGCAAGCCACTTACTACACTGCAGTAAGAAACTCATGTCATAATGTTCCTCACAAAGAAGCTTCTACATAACCGGCACCACGACATTTTAGGGCAGTTAACGGCCATCTGTCATTAGTCGTTCCTAGGTTACCGAGCAGCAACACCACACCAATTGGCTCCGTCTCTTACCGTAAAGCATTTCGGTGTTCCGACTGTCGTAGCCAACATTTGACAAAACCGCTTCCTCTAAACGGAACAGCTTATATTTATATTTAGTAGTTTAGATACAGATAATTAAGATGGCGGAGAAATTTGATAACCTGGAGGAGCATCTGGAGAAATTTATCGAGAATATTCGACAGCTGGGAATCATCGTTAGCGATTTTCACACCAAGCAGCCAGGCAGGACTCAACCAGAAACTGTGAGTTTTATATACATAACCTTATAAATGACACCAATCTGTAAATAAACACCATGTTAACACATTTACATGGGCCTGTTTTCTCAGGAATCTGATGATCTCTGGACTGCAGGACATAGAGAAATGTCGCCAGCAACTGCAACGAGATCAACGTTCCTCTGGAGGTGTTTGAGTGAGTGACGTCATCCGTGGTGTTTTTGTGATTTTCCGGCTTTTTAACCTTTACATAATATGTTCCTTACAACCTCTTGCTTTAGTATGTCATTGTTTTAAAGCTGTGAATACCAGTGGTGTAAAGTTACTGAGTACATGTAACTCAAGTACTGTATTTTGAACACATAATACTTTTAACATACCAGACCCAGACCCATAGTAGTGAAGTTCCTGAGGTTCAAGGACAGATCAGCGGTTTTGGAGAGAGCCACAAATCTAAGAGGGACCAACATCTACATTAATGAAGATTACACTGAAGCAGTCAGAATGAAAAGGAAATAGCTACTCCCTAAATTGTGGGGAGAGGGGAGAGATTGCCTTCCTGAGGCATGACAGCTGATAATCCGCCCCCCACAGCACTCCAGAACCTAATTGTATCACTGGACTTTTAAGGTATATCTGATATGAACTAATTATGAACACATGACAATAATGTCACATTCTGTTAATCTGCCAAAGAAGGGAATGTTACTTGCTCACTTGCATGTGTGTAGTTTGAGGAATAAGGTGCATGAACTCTGCCATTTGGTAGAATCAAATAATATACACATACTGACTATCTCAGAATCACACCTGGACTCATCTGTTGATGATTCAGAGGTTGCAATGCATGGTTACAATCGGTTCAGAAGAGGATAGAGATAAGAATGGTGGCGGAGTTTTGATTATGTACAACATCAATATCCAGCTAAAGTACGATACGACCTAAATGAAAAATGAAATAGAGCTTTATGGCAGGGGTGGGGAACCTTTTTCCTCTCAAGGGCCATTTCAATTTTTCCAAACACCCTCCGAGGGCCGTACAAATTATTGACCTCTGCTTAAAAATACTAAATCACCAGCATTCATTTGGCCTTTCTTTCATGCTGTGCAAGAAAAAGCAACCTATTAATCCAGATATCTTAGCATGACTCAGCGCTATGCAGCATGGCACGTGCACGTTGTGGCATGACCACCAAAACAGAAAGATGTGGACACAAGATGTGTCCAAATGTATTTAGTTTCCTATCCATGTGGACATGATTTAAGTGGGGGGGACCTAATCTCCTCTAGGGCGGTCCGGGGGGCATGCTCCCCCGGGAAGATTTTTTTTTAAATGTTGAAGTTAAAAGCATCAATCTGGTGCACTTTGAGAGCAACATTAGGAGATCTATGGACACATCTCTCAACACCCATATGAAACAGAACTGTACGCTGATTTCATTTTCTTTATGGATATTTTACAAATCACTCCCCTTTCAAACTGTATTCTTGTTTATTAATAACAACTTTTTTTTTACTGTCATATAGTATTTTATACCTGTTTACTTTATTCTCTTGTTTTTTTATAACTATAATGATCATATAAAGATGTGCATTTACCTCACTGGTTGGAGAAAAAGCTTCTTATATTCGTTAGCATAGCTAGCTAACCAGATGCTAATAACAACACAGTTATTGACTGTCTGTATGATCAGTATGTCAGATGAACAGATCGCCACTGGGCTTTCAACTAAAGACACAGCCACGCAAAACTGCGGCATGTGTACGGCTCCTTATGGGTACTGCAATTTTTGGAAGTCCCGGAGTGGCGTTCTGGTGCTCTCCGTCAGCACTACACCCCTGTCAGATGAGACATATACCACGTGATGACACGTTAGGCTCGTGTTGTGTTCAAGGACCCTGACCATGGCCAGGAAAACAGGCACTCGCTTGCTTAATTATTTTGCGGTCTAGATTTCTTTAATTTTTTTCTTTTTTGCGTGTGTTTATAAATTACCTCGAGGGCCGTACCAAATTGTCTCGCGGGCTGTATACGGCCCGGGGGCCGCAGGTTCCCCACCCCTACGATTAAGTATAAACCCAGCGCGCTGCCCATATATTAACATTAACAGCTTCATTTATATGTAATGACCTGACGGCTACAGAGAGAGATGGCGGAAGTGACGCCGGTTCAGTGCTGTAGAGAAATAGGGAGCGAGAGGGATGATAAGAGGACAGGAGAGGGGGATGAGTCTTCTTCATTCAGTAGTCTTTTCACATGGGTGGAAAGTCCACAGTAACCGATTTTTCCCGTACGTGCATGGTGTGCGTTAGGACAAAAAAAGAAATCCCGACAGTAACGCACACTCCTATGCACGTGCACACACTCCCAGTTGATGTCCAATGGAGTGAGAAAACACACACACATACCTCCCTCACAGGTCTTTCCAAAATGAGGGAAAGAAGTATCTCCCTGGCAAGAGGGAGGGGAACGAAAGATGGTGGCGGTGTGTCTGCTCTCCGAGAGTTTTGTGGAGATGAGGGCAACAAAAAAACAACCTCCAAAGATAATAACACAGACACACAAACCAAGAAGAAGAAAAAACTCTTAGAAGTGTAACAGCAAAAGGTGAAGATGGGAGATTGTTGAGTTAGCGTGGTGTGTCATTTTGCGTGTCGGTGCTAGCTGGGGTTTTATCCGGCTAGCGCTTGGGGTTGGAGGGTCGGCGGACGCTCAGCCGTCGGACACAGGCGGAGACACCCAGCCGTACTTCTCGTGGGTCTTCACCAGGGACTTGAAGGTGGCCTCGGCTTCTTTACGGCTGAATGCTTTCTTGGATTTCCCTGCTTTCCTACATATACGCCCCTGTGAGGAAAGATAAAGGGGGAGGGATGAGAGGGAAATTAAGTTAGCATTTTGTGGAAAAGTACAAAATACAGAAGCAAACTGGCCGCTACTGTCCAGTGTCCAGAGAGTAAAGTAGCATACAGTTTGCTGCTCAATCAATATTTCCTTATAACAGAGGTGTAGCTAACAATAAGGAAACCAAGGTTGTGTCTTTAATAGATGCAGGAATGATTCCTGTAACATGGATATGAGTTAGCATTTTAGTACTCCCGGTTTGCTCATCACAAAGCCAACATTTTTTTTAACGGGTTTTTGCTTAGATGCCTGAAATAAGGACACAAAATACGTAAGTAAGTAGTGTTGGTAAATACCCGAATCAAGAATGTCTGAAGCTTTTAAAAACAGGCGTATGCAAACAAGTGGGTAAATAAGAAAACTCAATGTGATCAAGTCAAACATTAGCTGCCTTTAGCTTAGCAATTGTAGCAATGTAGTTTGTATGTACAGCATAAAACTAGCATAACGTTGGTGATTCAAATCTCAACAGTTATATAAGCGGTGTTAATGTGGAGATTATCCAAACAAATCATAAGCCAAGGAGCTTGTCTTTTTACTCAGGGACCCCTTGCAATGCTAACTGATGTTAACTATGTGTGTCTCTCAGAAGGAAAACCTCCAAATACTGAATGAATTTCCGCTAAATCGGATAGACAAACAGGCCCTGAGCCAAAGTACAATTGATTCGATGTTGGCATTGATCTAAATCAAGGAAGCATCTCTGCCATTAAGTGATTCATGTATTTCTGCTTTCCTTAATTATGACATTAATAGAGCAAATCTGAAGGTCGGTTTACCAGAAAGCAAAAATCTAGAGCGGAATTATGTGCAGAATTGTTGGGGTGACTGCAGCATCTATTTAAAGCTGCAATTAGTCATTATTGATTAACCTGCCGATAATGTTCCTGGTAAATCCACTAAATGTATGGCTTGTGGGAAAAACTAGCCATCTCTATTATCTAAATGTCATGGTGACATCTGTAAAGGTCTTAATTTGTGTTATTAACAGTCCAAAACCCAAATGTATTTAATGGACAATCATATAAAGTCTTTACACCAAATACGCTGCTACCAGACATTTTCAACACAGTGGTTTTAAGTAGAAGGATATTCATTCTTAATTTTCACGTCTTTCAGCATAATGACATGACTTCCTGTGTCAAAAAGAAGAATATTTTGGGTGAAATCTAAGAAAAAGTATATAAAATGTGTATTTGACTGATCTGGATGTGCTATAAAAAGAAAGATGACTTTGGTTGTCATGATTGGTCTTGTCAAAATCACAGACAATGTATAGAAATTCAGAGACACAGCCCACAAGTGCACATGAACCGACTTGCTGGTGAATGCACGGCCACAGGGGAAACGTTGACAAGACAAGTGGTCTGAATGCAGGCTGACCGGCATTAGATCAATGTTTAAAAGGCAACGAACGGGCTTTTAAAACGTCACGTCCAATCACCACACTGGGCAATGGGGAAGTGAAGACCCAGAAGCATCCACTGTGCTAAATGATGAAAGGCTTGTAAATATGACAGAAAATAATATAACATGTAACCCTAAAGCATCTCACTCAGAGCACCGTGACATCTCACAAAGAGACGTTTTCACCCAGGCACTCCCTTGCTAAATCCCCTCCTCCCTACTTCACACACTGGAGCTAATAATAAGTGTGGGATGACAGGGGGCAAAGAAAAATGGAGAAAAAAGGAGTGGGTGTGAGGATAAAGCTGCTTATTCTGTCGTTGCCAGCAGTGCCAAGTCTTCCCCTTAAGCAGAGTGTGTGGGAGGATGAATAGAAAAAGGAAACAACTGTCTTCACATAGAAACACTCAGACAGCCGTGACAGAGGTGTGATTCATATAAACGTCAAGACTGTTGAAGTACATTTACTCCGAATCACAGAAAATCACAATTCCGGGGATGGTTCTGACTGCACAGTATGTCTTTGGTAACTCTGCAGTTATAGTGATTCTTCTGTAGGACTGCAACTAAATGTTATTTCATTATAAATTAACCTGCCAATGATGTTTTGATGAATCATTTGGTCTAATTAAGTCCAATGTGATGTCTTTAATGTCTTGTTTGTCAATCCAACACCCAAAGATATACATTTAATATGATATTAAAAAAGAGAAACACAGAACATTTCCATATTTGAGGCATTTCAATTGTGTTTTCTGCCATTATCGCATGAAAAAACACTGGGGGAAAATGAATTGGTTGTTCCAATTTAGAATGAAATAAAAAAAAAGATACAAATTATATATATATTTATATAAACATAAGAAGTTAAAGTAAGAATGTGCAATAAAAAGATAAAATAAATACAAACACAAAAAGTTAAAATTATGACAAAATATGACAAATATGTATATAAACCATGATATAAACACGAGGTTAAAGGTCAAATGTGCACATTGTACTACAATATATAACATGTTAAGAAATGACATTACAGTGGTGCATTAGTATTAATAAGGTATTAATGCAAGCTAAACATTGTTGGTAAATGGTTTTCTGTCGACTCGTTTTTTCTCCTGACTATTCGCTCTACTTTGTTAGTACATCGTGTTTGTACCAGTTCTGTAACACTGCACCACTTCCCTCGACCCAGGACGTTTCTTGGCAGGAAAATAAAGGCACTAAGACCACTCCACTGAAACCAATACTAATGGAATTATTTTAGATGGTGAGCTCCTCTGCATGCTGCACTGCAGGTAAATACCCTCATATTGTCACACATCCACAATGTGCTCTTTTAATCCTGCAGCTAAACTCCCGTCCTGTTTTCCAGGAAGAAAACGCCGGATAAATGCATCCATTATCCCGCTGTAGAAGATCAGAGGGTCAACCACTGTTATGTAGTCTGATACACATGATGAACTTATAAAGTGGTTTCATTCTCCAGCTGCTGCGTAAAGATGTTGTTTGACATTTTAAGAAGTATATTACACAATTCTCATATCTGTATGTGAGGTAAATAAAGCTACAGCTGCGTTAGCTTAGCATAAAGACTGGAGAGGTGGGAAAAGCTCGCTTGGCTCGGTCGAAAGGTAAGAAAAGTAGCCCCCATTAAACTTAAACTAATACAGTTATCATGTAGTCATCATCATCTTAGAGGCATGCTCTTCTTTCTTAAGCTACAGAGAGATCAAATGGGACTTTGTCTCTAGGAAAATACTTGTTTATTTCAATGAAATGTTTCAATTCTGTCAACACCACAAACACAATAAGTCTTTTTAAGATGTACACCTGTTTACAGGAAACAACTAAGGTATTAAAAAAAGTGTGGTTCTGGGTTATGATAACCACGGAAATGTAACGTGACTACTGAGAAAACATTAGGATTAAAACAACTACTGCAGGGCAATACCTTCAACTTTTGTTTAGAAACTGAGAAAGACTAAATAAAATATTCAGGTGAAGGTTAGAGAGATTAGACAACTTTAGCTTTATAGCGACATTAGCTTAAGGATAGCATTGGTATTTGACTAAGCTTTTCCCTTTATCAGAGAGTTGATTACATTTTGCCTATCCAGTGTTTATTCTCTGCACCCATGACATCAGATGGATAAGCAGCACGTCCTACTGCATACTGTCTCTGCTATTTTGGGACAACAGTGGTGCCAGGGATAAATGGAGATGAAGTGATAACGTTGAATGATCTGGAGATTAGGGTTACAGTTTCCATTCCTGTAGCAACACTGGCCTCGTTTCACTGCAGGGCTTAGCCACACTCAGTGTGTCTCTCTCAAACAGACACACATGTTTGAAGAGCTTGTCTTTTCCATTGGATTTTAATCAATATAAGGGCCTTGCTATAAACAAAGACAAGTGTATTTGATGCATGACATACTTCTAATGAAGTCAGACAACTTTAGAAAGGCAGGAGGCAATAATCTGGTTTCATCCATATTGTCTTCATTAATGCTTTTACACCATTGTATATATTGTAAATACACATTTGTACATATTTATTGCTGTTATATATTGTGTTACAATGTGCACATTTTAACATAGATGATTATGATAATAAAAAGGTTTTTATTCTATTTTATGTTATCTTATAATTTCCCCCAGGGATAAAAAAGGTTTTCTGATTTCTGTTTATATAAATATTTTATACTTTTTAATTTTATCTACGCATTCAACATTTGAACTTGAACTTATTTCCTTTAAATAAAAAGGTTTATTCTATTGTATTTCATCTTTGTATTTTATTCTAAAACGGAGCAAAACTGTCCCAAAATCTAATTTCCCCCCTGGATAGTATTCTGATTTGATCTTTAGTAAGAAGACAATGAATTATTAGTGGAAGTTGATTTGCACTGGAAAGTAGAAAAAGCGTTCCCTTTGTTTGGCAGGTTTTTCAATTGTTTTGAGAAAGTCAATAGAGGAGACAATAACTGACTCATTCAGGTAGATACGTGCAGCGTTCCTCTGGGACTGGCCTTGAGTCCCAGAGCATTTTGAATGGAAAACAAACCAACTGGGTGTCACCATGAGGCGCTGCATGAAAACTTGTGGCCTGTGTTACAGATTACTGAGGCTGACAGATAATGCACTTTGTTGGTTGGCTACCGTCGCAGAGCAGTGGGGGAAAGCTGGGAGATCTTGTTCTCTTCTCAAAATCACAAGCAACGTATTACCATGTATATCTCCACATGCTGCCATGTGGTTGCTGTCATTACCTTAAAATGGATATCGTTCAGGCAATTAGCCATTTTTAAGAGGTGCTATTAGCACAGTGTTAGAGGAAGGGAGTGTAGCATTATCTTTTTTATCATTGAACAAATCGCAGAGAGCAACCTTTGTGTTTTTTATTTCACATTGACTTGATTTTAATTTCACATTGATTTGTAACTATGAATGGAGCATGTGGCAGTAATATGCAATGATATTTTTGAATATTGCAATAACAATAACTTGCAATAAATAAACTGATCTTGTAAATATCACCCAAACAAAATAGGTTATCTCTGTTTACTTCAAGTGTTTTTGTTTATGGTTAAATATGTTGTTTTCTTGCATGATTTCTCAATTTGTTGTTGATGTAGTCTTAGCTAAAATGGTACTTATTCTGAGTTTGCATTGAAATTCTTTTGGAACAAAATGTAACCTTTAACTTAAAACACGAAACTCAAATAAAAAAAGGATGACATTTTAAAGTCCCGTTTTCTACTGATACTTTTAACAATATCATAAAAGTAAAGGGGAAGAGAGAGTGTGTGAAAGAGGGGAACTACACAAATCTCCCAGGAAGTCCACGTCTTCAACATGAAAAGATTAAATTGAGCATTAATTAGCGCCATTGTGGTCGCACACAAGAATGGCTCGGTGTGCCAAAGATGGACGGACAGAGTAATTAAAAATGTGTGTGTGTGTGTGTGTGTGTATTTAGCCGAGCGCCCCGGGCCTATACAGTGCCGTGTCAGTGTTTATCTATTTCAGCTAAACGCTCGCTCGTGGAGAGGTACACACTCGTGTAAAGTGGCTGCTGGGTAATCGTGTGAATGGAGATCAGTCAATGGGCAGAGGAGGGAAGGCCCCAGTGCATGCTGGGAAGCAGCTCTGTGGGCTAGAGGGTTGGGGCGGGATTACATAACCAAGGCATGTGCTTAACGGGGTCGAATAAACAAACAGGGATCAATGTCATCATCATCCTCATCAGATCATTAAGGAGCGCTGTGGATAGGATAACTCCACCGTGTTATTAATGTCTTATTTGTTGTTAGATGTTTAGTGTATCGTCTGCTGTCTGCACACTGTCAACAACACAATACTTTCATTCATCCTTGTGCAGTTACAATGAACTCCGATTAAGTGTAAGAAAAAAGAAAACCCTAATCTCGGTTTTGGCTTCGACATTTTTTACAGAAAGTCTGCTTTTAAGAGGCATTGGGTAAACACTATCCAGTTGCACTATGGGTAATGTAGGATCCAGTTTTTAAAGGCTTAACCTATACTGGGGACAAAAAGTTTCTTGTGTCTTTTCTTTCAATTTGGAAAATGTTTTAGTTTTGATCTTTCACTTGTGAGTCCCTACATTTGAAGAAATACCCCTTTAATCAGTTTTGATTAGAGTAACTGACAATCCATTTCATTATCATCGACTCTATCAATCATAGCGTTTATAATATTGATTGTTGAGTCAATGTAAAAAAGGACAAATGAAAGTTTCCAAAGCCCAAGAAACCCATAAAATACTTTTTTTCTGAATTTCAGATTCAAAGTGGGAAGAAGCAGCAATGTACAGTAACATTTAAGAAGGTTGGTACCAGCATATATTTGGGTTTTCTTCATCAACTATCACTATATTCTTATCTCCCAGCTGATGTCACACAACACAACTGAATTATACGCGCTGAATGTCTAAAGACTGTAACTTACATCAATATGAGCTCAAGAAAATGACAGTTTAAAGAAATGAATAGCAAAGAAATGTTTGCAAAAAAAAAACCAATTAGCCTTGCTTTCATAACATATCAAAAAGAATAACCAGGAGTACTAAACACTGCTTTCCAGACAACAATTCAAACAGAGATCAATTATCCGACGGTCTCACACTATGAATAAACCTTCATCCAACAAGATGCCGCACAAAACAACAGTTTTTTCCAACAACCTGCATGGCACATGAGGCTTAAATTACTGTCATAAAAGATTCCATCGGGCCGTCACCTTCAGTCCCTCCTTCCTGTCACCTCACCCTGTGTGATCGTGTGAGTGTTTCGCTCAGAGGTGAAGACACGTGGGAGTTACGTTGACTTTCCCTTCAACACTTTGTCACCGCGTGTATCCTCTCACACTAAAAATAGGCAGGGAGCTTCTAAACAAGCCACATCACTATTGTCACAGCAAACTGGTGCCCAAGGATGAATACATATTACTCTGTGTGTATGAAGGGTTAAATATAGCTCTGCGTCTGTCCTGATGAATGAGAGACGGGTGCATCTCCTGCTAAATTAGGACACAAGCTAGAGGGAACATATGCAAACGAGGCAACAATGAGATAAAGAGCTCAACATACAAGTGCACACAGGAATAATTAATCAATATTGTTTCCATTAGCAATCTGGAGAGGGAAGACACTGCACCATAATTAGGGAGCACTGCGGAGCTGCTCATCTCCTCAAGCAGCAAATCAAGAAGAACACACACACCGACACATGTTTCTCTCTTTTTCTCTCTCTCTCTCGCTCTCTCTCTCTCTCTGTCGGTTTATGCATGACCTATCTTGGTTTACAGATGCCAAAAGAGAACGCGGGACTAATGTTATCATCATCAGAGACAAATAAAGCATGAGGCTGGGGGAGGGCAGGAGAATCCACTGACAGTTTACGTAAGGTCTCCTGCCACAGCGCCGTCATACTGCTGACGGTCAGAGAGCGTCAGAGGGGCAGGCTCTACGGATGAGATGAATGTTGATACGACTAAAGAGTGAGCCTTTCGAACAGTTTAAAGAAAGGGTTTGAGATAGATATAACTTCTAATCCATTGAACGTAGACAGGCACATCATTAGAATTGCTTTGTACGCTGCACGCCTCACAATAATCAAAAAAATGAAGATCTGCCTGATATTTTGTTATGGTTTGACAAACTGAGGTATATATATGTGTTTTATTTATGAATATATTGTTTTCTTGCATTATTTCTACATGTTTTTGTTGATGTAGTCTTAATTAAAGGGGGTACCTATTCTGCTGTTCAATACATTTCAGTCTGCCAAAACACAACAGATTGCTTCCTCAATAAAAACAAATAATAATAAAACAATTGAATGGCTCAAATTGAACTTAACACATAGAACTCCTAATCAAAACCATTGGAGAGGTTATCATATGAGATGAACCCTGAGTTATTAAACCCAATTGCACCATGCATGAAAGAGGAAGGGTCCAGAGTTATAACTATGGGCATACATATAACGGAATAAGGACTCACACGTGAGTACCGCACTGGGTTGTTGCTGCTGCTGTTTTTTGTTGTCGTTTTTTCTCCTCGTCTGTTTTCGATTGTGGGTTTTTATTATGTTTAGTTGTTTTGTCCTAATGTTTTGCTATTTGCGGTCACCTTGTAACAGGGTTAGAAAACTGTGATTCTCATCCAGTTGAGAAATAGAGAATCTATTCAGTGCTTTTGGAGATGCAGCCATTTCATCTGAATTGCAGAGCTGCTGCAGTGCACGGAGGATGTGAAAAACAGATTTGACAGGATTACATAATCCAGTGAGTCTACATCAGGAAGCACTGCTGGTAGGTAGACTACCTGCTGACCTCTATAAAATCATCCGTCTTTCTATCCATCACAAGTGTTGTATTCCTTCTTTAGAATAATCTGATAGGAGTATACAGATATATTGTGAGACTGCATTAGATGGGTTTTGGAGACGGTTCCATTAGCAGAGGGTCTTTGTTGTCAAAGGATGCTGATTTATGGAAGCAATAATAAAGGAGAGAAAACCGGGACTGCAGCGAAGAGCTGACATAAAGGACACGCTTGTGGTTTGCTCCGCATGAAATGGCTGCCCTAAAGTCACATAAAGATTAATAATATTCACAATAATGACTTTGGCAGAAGGGCAGAGGGGGAGGAGGAGACTACGACCTATAGCACACAGTGAGCAAATGCTAAAAATAGACTAAACAAAAAGCATTCATTTCACCTGAATGAGTTTCTGTTAAAATGATATTTGAATATAAATATGATGAGAAGACTGCCTCTCATTGGGACATGTTTCCAATTGATTATGAACACAAATAAAATAAAACATCTTGAGATATAACTCCACTGGTGTTCAACAATGACACTTAATCAAGGAAATGATAGGAAATAGATGAGATTAACAAGAACATATTATCATATTTTTCAATCAAATTCTGCTTTCACCTTATTAGACTAAAAGCCCTCACTTAATGCTGCACATGAGTATAGCATTATTACACATTAATTACGCATGACGGTCATACCCAGAGCGTGTCATGGCTGAAAATAGATGTAGCCTACTTAACACGATTAACATGCTTGATACTTAATGATATTCCATGCAAGGACTCTCACCCTCCTCCCCTACAACACCCTTTCCTCCTCTCACCTGTCCTTTTACGAGACTCGCTGCAAACTGCCTCATTACCGCCTCCACCGTGTAGGCGCTGGACCATCCGCGGGGGGGTCAACAGCTCCATGCATATGGCCCCTCCGTCCAGCACGTATCCGTTCTCCAACCGGGGCGTCAGGACGCGCCATGAACGGTGGCGAGAAGGGGAAATTATCTGGAAAGGTGACGTTGAGCAGAATGAACTCGGTGCTGGTCTCCTTCATGTCCTGCCACAGCGCCGAGTCCTTGTCCACCTGGTGCAGCTTCACGTTCCAGTCGTACAGGTTGTCCTCCACCAGCTCCACCGTGATGAAGTTGTCCCCTAACCTCCGGATCTCCTGCAGCTCCTTCATCAGCCTGCGCGTTCGGACCTGGGTGCAGTGTTGCCGGTGAGGCGCCAGCGGTGGTATCGAGGAGGAGGAGGAGGCACTGGTGGTTTTTACTCCCACCTCCACCTCCTCCAGTCTGCTGCTTCTCCTTCGCATCCTTGCCCAGTTTATCCTTCCCGGACCCGGCCTTGTCCTTGCCCACCTGGTCCAGCTTCCTCGCCTTGATCTCCGGGGTGCTCAGGATGTTGTTGGTCTCGTTGGCGGTCTGACAGTGTTTGTTGGCGTTGTTCTTCTGGTTCCCTCCCTTGGTGCCTTTTAGCGATCCCTGATGGTGCTTTGGGTCCTCGGTGTCCCGGTCGTGCAGGCGGATGAGACCGATCTTCCGCAGTAAGGGTGGCCATACTTTTATATAGATCTATCCTCCGTTCCCCCCGCACAGGGGCAAGAATCACCCTTAAAAAGTCGGGTCTCCTGCTCACAGAAGACCTTTTATCGATGCTGATTATTAACCTTGTTGTACCGCAATCCCCCCCACTGCAGCCTCAGGATCAACACAACCGGGGAGCAGGTTCCTCCTCAGTGCAGCATCTGGACACGACTCGACTGAAGAAAAAACAACAAAAACAGGCGAGATTAAATGAATATTCTCTCACAGTTTGGTCGAAACAGATCACCCCCCCCCCCCCCCACATCATGACTGCAGTTGTTCGATGATCCATTACGCAGGATCGCGAAGGGGATGCTATACTATATTATAGGGAAATGACAAGAAAAATAAAGAAGCAACCATGTAGCGACATTAAAGGTGGAAAAACCCATAATGCATCTGAAGCGTGTTAACAAATCGTAATAATGATTACAAGAGACACCTATTAGGAAATGTATAGGAATCATACAGGCTATGGAACATTGCCAAGGACACTCTAAACAGGCTATTTATATACAATTATATTATTATAGAGGATTTAAACCCCACAAATCCCAATGAATGCACCATATATTCACTTAAAGACTTGATCATAAGAATATCATACATTATTCTTTATGGGTGCTCTTCCGCCCACACAGAACCAATATTAAACCAGCAGCCCATTGCTTACCATAGAGGGCTGAAACTCGAGGAAGCCTATGTCCGTTTTTTATATCCTTGTTGTGATAGACCGGACACCGATCCTCGTTGTGCGTAAAAAAAGAAGAAGGAATGGCTCCTCCAGCATCCAGTTGGACCTGCTGTCGGTGGAGCTGCAGTGCGAGGAGAGAAGCACAGCCTTTGATGTGTTCGCAGCTGCGGCAGCTCCAGCTTTAATGCAGCGGAGGACAAACCAGCCCCCGTTAATCCTCCTCAGCCAGTCTGCTCTCACCGGAGAGGCGCTGCGACGACGGCCTTTCAAAATAAAAGCACTGACGTTATCGGTTACATTTTCAAGTTTCAAGGCTTTTATTGTCATGTGTGCTTGCATAGCTACAGTGTATTTATGCCAATGCATCTTAGGTCACAGACAGTAAATAAGTAAATAAAATAAAATAGAATATAATAGAAACAGAATATAATAGAAACTGTGCAGAATAGTATACAGTAATTGGAATATTGATGCAAACAGATGAATGTTATGTATGTTCTTTGAAAAGTTCAGGTGTTTAACATTCAAGGAAAACCAAGGTCTGAAATGGGAACCAAATGTGTATTCGCTTAACATTTTTACTTGAACTGTTACCTTTTGTTCTTTCTTTCTTTTGTATTTATTGTTTTACTCAGTATATTTACCTGTGTAATGTTTTGTGTGTATATCATGTTTGATGTACAGTACACACATTTTCTTGAATAAAGGGGAAAATATGCTCGAAAATGGGGATGGGGGATACAGTCCATGATATAGACTGATAACTGTTGTTTTCTGTAAACAATTATGATATTAGTGATAATGAAAATGATAGTGAAAAGATGTAACAAGCAACAAGATAACATTTGATTTATAACCGGGAACATTATCACAGGAATAGCTGATTGCAAAAAGGTTGGTTTAACACTGTACACATAAAACAAACAATCATTTCAATTCACAACATGTCAACAGTTGATCAAATGTGTCCTAAAAAATGGTTCATTTATAATCTGTAGTGAGTTTATTTCTAAAGGAAATTGCCTATTTAAATTAATCTAAAACCAGTTATTTTGGTAACATTATTTTCTATCAAAAGGTGTTGCTCTCCATAAGCATTTTTTCATTTAGGGGCTTCATAAAGTACATTACTGGCCTGTGCAAGGAGCCAAATCTGTTCATGTAATATTACTTTTATTTTGAAGTTTCATGGTGTATTTCCTGGTTTTTCTGGTTAACTGGCTTTGCTCTGTTTACCTGCACGAATACAGGCTGAGCAGAAATGCCAGAGGAATGTAAACTCAACATCACTGACATTCACTTTTACTTTTAGCCTCCCACAATGCAGACAGTCCTTCTAGCCTATTTACATTGAGTCAAAGTTACCCAATTCTCTAAGCAGAGCTCAGCTTTATTTTAGATGTATGTTGGGAAATACAGGATACTTTGAGCCTTAAAAAAATATAGGCCTATCCAATATTTAAAAAAGTGTAAAAATATGTTTTATACCAGCCTGCCATCTATAACAACATTGTGAATGTTAATCCTGAAAATGCAATATATAATTACTGCAATCTTTAATTGTTACAGAATAATTATTGTATTGAACACGGTAATATGATTCAAATAACAAGTGCATTCACATTTGATATTACATTTTCACAATACCGGTTTAGAGGCAGGCAAGCCACTACTACACTGCAGTAAGAAACTCATGTCATAATGTTCCTCACAAAGAAGCTTCTACATAACCGGCACCACGACATTTTTAGGCAGTTAACGGCCATCTGTCATTAGTCGTTACCTAGGTTACCGAGCAGCAACCACACCAATTGGCTCCGTCTCTACCGTAAAGCATTTCGGTGTTCCGACTGTCGTAGCCAACATTTGACAAAACGCTTCCTCTAAACGGAACAGCTTATATTTATATTTAGTAGTTTAGATACAGATAATTAAGATGGCGGAGAAATTTGATAACCTGGAGGAGCATCTGGAGAAATTTATCGAGAATATTCGACAGCTGGGAATCATCGTTAGCGATTTTCAACCAAGCAGCCAGGCAGGACTCAACCAGAAACTGTGAGTTTTATATACATAACCTTATAAATGACACCAATCTGTAAATAAACACCCTGTTAACACATTTAATGGGCCTGTTTTCTCAGGAATCTGATGATCTCTGGACTGCAGGACATAGAGAAATGTCGCCAGCAACTGCACGAGATCAACGTTCCTCTGGAGGTGTTTGAGTGAGTGACGTCATCCGTGGTGTTTTTGTGATTTTCCGGCTTTTTAACCTTTTACATAATATGTTCCTTACACCTCTGCTTTAGTATGTCATTGTTTTAAAGCTGTGAATACCAGTGGTGTAAAGTTACTGAGTACATGTACTCAAGTACTGTATTTTGACACATAATACTTTTAACATACCAGACCCAGACCCATAGTAGTGAAGTTCCTGAGGTTCAAGGACAGATCAGCGGTTTTGGAGAGAGCCACAAATCTAAGAGGGACCAACATCTACATTAATGAAGATTACACTGAAGCAGTCAGAATGAAAAGGAAATAGCTACTCCCTAAATTGTGGGGAGAGGGGAGAGATTGCCTTCCTGAGGCATGACAAGCTGATAATCCGCCCCCCACAGCACTCCAGAACCTAATTGTATCACTGGACTTTTAAGGTATATCTGATATGAACTAATTATGAACACATGACAATAATGTCACATTCTGTTAATCTGCCAAAGAAGGGAATGTTACTTGCTCACTTGCATGTGTGTAGTTTGAGGAATAAGGTGCATGAACTCTGCCATTTGGTAGAATCAAATAATATACACATACTGACTATCTCAGAATCACACCTGGACTCATCTGTTGATGATTCAGAGGTTGCAATGCATGGTTACAATCTGTTCAGAAAGGATAGAGATAAGAATGGTGGCGGAGTTTTGATTTATGTACAAAATCATATTCCAGCTAAAGTACGATACGACCTAATGAAAAATGAAATAGAAGCTTTATGGCAGGGGTGGGGAACCTTTTTCCTCTCAAGGGCCATTTCAATTTTTCCAACACCCTCCGAGGGCCGTACAAATTATTGACCTCTGCTTAAAAATACTAAAATCACAGCCCATTCATTTGGCCTTTCTTTCATGCTGTGCAAAGAAAAAGCAACCTATTAATCCAGATATCTTAGCATGACTCGCGCATGCAGCATGCACGTGCACGGTTGTGGCATGACCACCAAAACAGAAAGATGTGGACACAAGATGTGTCCAAATGTATTTAGTTTCCTATCCATGTGGACATGATTTAAGTGGGGGGGACCTAATCTCCTCTAGGGCGGTCCGGGGGGCATGCTCCCCCGGGAAGATTTTTTTTTAAATGTTGAAGTTAAAAGCATCAATCTGGTGCACTTTGAGAGCAACATTAGGAGATCTATGGACACATCTCTCAACACCCATATGAAACAGAACTGTACGCTGATTTCATTTTCTTTATGGATATTTTACAAATCACTCCCCTTTCAAACTGTATTCTTGTTTATTAATAACAACTTTTTTTTACTGTCATATAGTATTTTATACCTGTTTACTTTATTCTCTTGTTTTTTTATAACTATAATGATCATATAAAGATGTGCATTTACCTCACTGGTTGGAGAAAAAGCTTCTTATATTCGTTAGCATAGCTAGCTAACCAGATGCTAATAACAACACAGTTATTGACTGTCTGTATGATCAGTATGTCAGATGAACAGATCGCCACTGGGCTTTCAACTAAAGACACAGCCACGCAAAAACTGCGGCATGTGTACGGCTCCTTATGGGTACTGCAATTTTTGGAAGTCCCGGAGTGGCGTTCTGGTGCTCTCCGTCAGCACTACACCCCTGTCAGATGAGACATATACCACGTGATGACACGTTAGGCTCGTGTTGTGTTCAAGGACCCTGACCATGGCCAGGAAAACAGGCACTCGCTTGTTTAATTATTTTGCGGTCTAGATTTCTTTAATTTTTTTCTTTTTTGCGTGTGTTTATAAATTACCTCGAGGGCCGTACCAAATTGTCTCGCGGGCTGTATACGGCCCGGGGGCCGCAGGTTCCCCACCCCTACTTTATGGTTACAAATACAATTGCCACATTTAAAACCCATATTAATTGGATGCTGTTATAGGCCACCGAGTGCCAATTCAAACTATCTAGATGGTATTTGTGAAATGGTAGATAATACAGCTGAGTGTAATAGCGAAATATATGTCATGGGAGACCTGAATATCAATGCCTTCAATGAGAAATGCCCCATGTGGAACAAGATTGCATTAGCTGCCAAAATGTGTAATATGACTCAGGTAATAACATCACCAACCAGAAGGGCTACAAATAAACATGGGGCTATTACAACGACCTGCATTGACCACATCTACTAACAGGCCAGAGCACTGCACTAAAGCGTTGTCACTCACAGTTGGCTTTAGTGATCATAATCTAGTTGCTATAGTACGCAAGACCAAAATACCTAAGGCTGGCTCCAAGATAAATTATAGAAGGTCTTATAAGGGGTTTAATCAGGAACAATTTGTAGAGGAGGTAAAGAACGTGCAATGGTTTGATGTTTGCCATGAGGAAAACCCAGAAAAAGCACTGGGAGTATTTATGAAGTCTTTCATGGGGATTGCCGATCAGCATGTTCCTATGAGAAAATGGTCTGCCCGGTCAAAGTGTGCACCTTGGTTGAATGACGAGATGAGAAGTTTAATGGTCCAACGAGATGATGCTAAAAAAAACTGCAGACAGAACAGGTTCTCTATGTGACAAGCAACATTACTGTAAACTAAGAAATGCGGTAACTAAATTGAATAAATGTAGAAAGAGGGAATACTACATGCAGGAAATTAGTGATTCTACGAATGATGGAAAGAAATTATGGAAAATATTGAATAACATAATGGGGAGGAACTCAAACATGCATCCTTCCTTTATAGAAACCGAGGGTAAATTCATTACCAAGCCAGCAGATTTTGCAAATCATTTTAATGATTATTTTACAAATAAAGTAGATAAGCTGAGGAATGCCATGGGTGCAGTCGAGGACACAGTGTCACATCACATCATTAAAGATTGTATCATGAGGGAAAAGCAGTGCATGTTTGAATTCCACAATGTTACAGAAGAATATGTTGAAAATATGCTTTTACATCTGTCCGATGATAAATCTCCTGGGATTGACAACTTGGATGGTAAACTGCTCAAAATGACGGCCAAATACATATCCAAGCTATTGAGTCACATTTTTAATAAAAGTTTAGAGCAAGGCGTGTGCCCCGAGATCTGGAAGGAAGCCAAGGTCATCCCATTACCCAAGGATAAAAGAAAAACCTTTGCTGGTTCCAATAGTCGACCTATAAGTCTCCTCCCAGTGTTAAGTAAATTAATAGAAAAAATAGTATACACCCAAATTCAATACTACTTTTAAAGTAACAATCTGACAACGAACTACCAACATGCCTATAGAGATGGTCAGTCTACAAGTACAGCACTTGCACAAATGACCGACGACTGGTTAAAGAGCATGGATGATAGGAGGCTTGTAGGAGCTGTGATGTTAGACTTTAGCGCAGCTTTCGATGTAATCAATCGTAGTCTGCTGCTGAACAAACTCAAACGCTATGGCTTTGATTCTGTTGCTATGTGTTGGATGGAGAGCTACCTGACTAGGAGAAGGCAGCGAGTCTTTTTCAATGGGAGCTTTTCTGAAAGTAAGGTGTTGCAGTGTGGGGTCCCACAGGTGAGTTCGCTTGGGCCTTTGCTGCATCTATATTCACAAATGACCTTCCTTATGTATTAAATAAGTCCAGTGTAATAATGTATGCTGATGATTCCACAATGTACAGTACAGCATCAACATGCAGTGAGTTAAACTATCTACTTAAAATAGAGATTAAAGCCATAGCAGACTGGGTCAACAATAACAAACTGATACTCAACATTGCAAAAACAAAAGCAATGGTGTTCGGATCCAGACATATGTTAAGCAGCAATCCTCAATTAAGACCAGCCAGTGGAAGAGGTAAACGAGACTAAGTTGCTTGGCATTGTTCTTGATTCTGGTTTACAGTAGACAAAGCAAATAGACAGTATCGTAACTAAATAGGAAGGAGCATAGCTGTGGCGAGAAAATGTACAAAGTATGTAACACCAACCACTTTGAAACAAGTCATTCAGTCTCTGGTTTTGTCACATCTTGAGTACTGTCCGGTCATATGGTCATCAGCAGCAAAAACACATTTACAGAAATTACTGAAAGTAAGAAAGTCTGTCCGTCCTGGGAGAGGGATCCCTCCTCTGTTGCTCTCCCTGAGGTTTCTCCCATTTTTCCCCCTTAAACTGCGGGTTTTCTCTGTAAGTCTTTCCTTGTACGATGTGAGGGTCTAAGGACAGAGGGTCTAAGGATAGAGGGTGTCGTTTTTCTCATACTGATATTCTGAACAATCTGCTGTTGTATTTGCTGTAAAGTGTCTCTACTGTAGGCTATTTTTATTATATGTACAGCACTTTGGCTCGACCAAAAATCGTTTATAAATGTGCTATATAAATAAAACTTGATTTGATTTGAAAAGAATGGAACTCATTGCCAAACTACCTTACTGAAATAGAGTTGAGAGCCTCTTTCAAGAAGAAAGGGCCATCTACTAATGAGCTGTGAACCCTAACTTAATTTAATTTGATCGCATGTTGTTGATGATATTGGTGATGTTTTTAATGTTGTTAATGATGTCAGGACTTATGTCCTAAATGTTGCTGTATTATTGTTGTATTATTGTTGTATTGTTTTAAGTGTCAGACCCCAGGAAGAGTAGCTTTTGTCGAGTGAAAAAGCTAATGGGGATCCTTAATAAACATAAACATAAACATTTGATTATTTGGTATAGATTAAACCATCCAACATTATAATTAAGTAACTAAAATGATTAGTGGGTTAACAGAAAATTAATAGGCAGCAATGTAATTTGTTTTGGAAACAAATTAGGCTACTTTGCAAATATAATTCCTGTTTATTATTATTATCAACACAGTTACTTTTTTATACAGTGAGGTAAATGTGCAGTGCATGTATGTCATTCAGTATGCGCTTACAGGTGAATACGTCATAAATACTATATTATTTTATTATAATATAGTTGTAATATAGTCAAGACAAAACATGCTTATGACATGCTCAAAAACTGATATTTCTTAAATCTGTATTCAAACGTAGTTCCCTCTGTCAGCAACGTATTAACAACTACACACACATTTCTATCAGTATTTCTCTGTGTTGTGGTTGACATGATGATGACTGTTAGGAGTTAAGGGGAGAGGCTGAGCATCACCATGAAATGTGCAAATCAACAGCTCCAACAAGCCGTTTAGGACAGAGAGTGAATACACAGACTATACAGAGATGCTGTATGAGAAACCAATGTGAGTTTGGAAAATTGCACAATATAAATCTATTTTAGTTTACCTCCACAATGGAATTATGATCAGTCGAAATGGCCATGACATGGGACCTTTTAATATATTCTAATATATAGTACTTTTAATCCAACTACTTTAGGTAAATGTTCCTAATCGTACCTAAATACTTTTATAGTACCATTCTTGATGTGGTACTTTTACTTGAAATTGAGTATTTTTACATGGTGGTGTCAGTACTTTTACTCAAGTCAATAATCTGGGTACTTTTCCACCTTTGCTGAATACATGTATGTGTTGTGTGAGAGAATATATATTACTTTGCGATAAAGCCTCGCCAAAGCCCATTATAAAATCCCACAATTGTATATCTCCATTCCCTTTTCTTCACCTGTGGTTACGCTACATTGCACATTTTACTTTTATTTTTGATTATTAAGAGGCACTTTTGAATTCAGATTACACATACTGGCAAAATATACAAATTTGGAAATTGTGGCCACTTCTAATTTACTGTATTCATGTGGAGGATGGCTGAAATTGTAGAAAAACAGCAAACAAAGCTTTGTATTAGCAATCTAGCAACTGGTATTAATAAAACCTTATCTGTGCTTCTCAGTTCCCCTGACTGATATTGTTTTGCCTTGTGTTTGCAGATACATTGACCAAGGTCGAAACCCACAGCTGTACACGAAGGAATGTCTGGAGCGAGCCTTAGCCAGGAACGAGCAGGTCAAAGGGAAGATTGACACCATGACGGTAAGAGATAGTCCCAGGGTCGCTGAGATTCCCCTCCAATGACACAGAACAAAATATAAACAGAGCCAACAAACTATTCCACTGATTAAACGGCTCCCAAGGATATTTGGAATGTTTTTAAAGATCAAAATGTCCCCTTTTTCAAGGAGAATCAACAAAGAGGCATGTCCTTCAGCTAACCTTTTTCCCCAGTGGCCTTTTTTGTTGTTGATACAATTATTTGTCCTTAAACCCAATGCTTAAATATGTGTGTGTTTATGTGGCTATACACAGCACTTATTTGGAATCCAAGTGGGTGGGCTAGGCAAAAATACCAAAATCTTTTATTACGATATATATATATATATATATATATCCTTAAACACATATTCTGATTACGCATCTAATGACTATTCTTTACAAAAGAACAACTTTTAAAGGCTATTTGTTGTGCTTTGGTGCAAAATTAACCTACTGGTAGTTTCAAGTGAAATTATAATTATAAGAGTAATCAGATGAATATATTGATTTAACAGGAGTCCTGTTTGTTAATCGATTGGATTTAAAGGTCCCATGTCATGGCCATTTCTACTGATCATAATTCCATTGTTGAGGTCTACTAGAATATATTTATATTGTGCAATTTTCCAAACTCACATTGGTTTCTTCGTGGGGTCTGAGTGCCGTGTTGGTGGGACACAGGGTGTACTTTGAGGGTTTGTGACTTTGCAGACCGTTTACATGCATTTAAAGCTATATAACACACAAGGGGACGGGTAATAACCGGAAAAGCATGACATGGGACCTTTTAAGTGATGATGTTTAGTGAGATGAAAAAACAAAACCACAATATTCAAATGATATTCTCTCAACTAATTCACATCAGATCCTCAGAGTAGTGTGAGTTAGTCGGTGCTTCTTATAGTCAATTTACTGAATATGATGCCACTGAAATGTGATCAATTATCACAGTAGCCGCTTTCACACCAAGTACTTTGCCGCACTTAGTGCCCAGCACTTAGTGCCAGCACTTAGTACCCCCATTGAACTAAGTACAGATCGCGTTCACACCGGAATAAGTTCCCTGAGGGAAGATTACGCAAATGAAGCCGCTGACGTCACTTCTTACTGGCAGGCCGCAAACCACTTCACGGCGTATACTGTCACCCAAAGTCCCCGGCCGGAAGTCCCCGGAGTTGGGGACTGGCTTCAGTAGAAGCTGCAGGGACTCCCAGCAGCTTCTACTGAAGCCTTCCGAGTAAATCGCCAGAACGCCGACACCTCCTCATCACTCCACCGCTCCCATGTTTTTTTATTTTTTTGCTATAAGTTAGTCTCTCTGTGTTGGTGCGCGGGGCTAATGCTAATAATGCTAATGCCAGCAAATACAATGGCGGCTTCACAAAACTTTTCAGAGTTTTACGGGGTGTGGTTTGCAATTCGCCCAGCCAATCAGAAATTGGTACTTTTTTCAACCCACGATAGTACCACCTCTCTAGAAGGCACTACAAATGGGGGTAAAAGTTCTCGGAACTAAGTACTCATTATTTTATTTTATTACAAAACAAAAATGACCATGTTCACGTCTTAAAGTCATCCTGAGGCCTTAGTTTTGGTTTAAAATTACACAACATCATGTATGTGTTGCTTCTTTTGGGCTTGTTTTCATAGACCTGGTTGCTTATTTCTCTCAAATCTGGCAACAGAATGGGCGCAGTGTCTACTAGTAGCAGTAAGCTAACAAGAGGCTACGTTCAGTTGGTGACTCGGGAGTCGGGACAGAGAAAATGTCAGGAGTTTGGAAGTATTATAAAATTGAAAGCGAAGGCAGTGTAACAGCCAGAAGTGTTTGCAAGGCGGAGGTTCCGCGTGGTGGAAAGAACAGAGCTACGTTCAACACGACCAATCTAATACGCTACCTGAGAAACAAACACCAACAACAACACAGCGAGTACACAGCGGCCACTCAGGTAACGGCACTGAAACAACCGACACTTTAAGAGACTTTCAAAAGGAAAGAGAAACTGCCCCAGAACAGTGAAAAGGCCAAAAAAATAACAGCCAAGATAGCTGAATTCATCGCGTTGGATGACCAGCCGTTATCTGTTACCTTTTTTTCCTCTTAAAGGTGGGGTAGGTAAGTTTCAGAAACCGGCTCGAGATACACTTTTTGTTCTATTTCGTCCCTACTGACCGCCAGAGGCGGTGCTTTAGCACTGGATATGTCCATCGCGCGCATGCGCAGCTCGAGTACCAATAACAACAAAGTCACCTGTGACCCACGTGACACCGGCTATATCAGCCGGTATTGTCAGAGGATCTGTTCCCTTTTCATCTTCTCGCTGCGCGAGGGTACCGTGGCTACGTTTTCGTAGCCTACAGCGTTCAGGTTTGAACGTTTGATCTGAGGGATTTCTCTGCAAACAGCTGGCCGCGTGAAGCTTCGCGACTGACAGTCGGGGCTACGGGTTGTTACTACTGTAACTATGGTTCCAAACCGTGCAAGTACTGGCCAGAGTTACTACTGTAACTACGGCTCTATGCTGTGTAAGTACTGGCCAGAGTTACTACTGTAACTACGGTTAGATGCCGTGTGAGCCCTGGCCATGGTTACTGCTGTAACTACGGCTCTGTGCTATTCTCTTCTTTAGAAGCTAGTTATCTGGTCTTAAACATGTGTGTTATTTGACTTGATCTCGCTTGATCGTTAGCAGCAGCCGCTCGGCTAACGTCTTGCGTATACTGTTAAGCTTCTTTATTTTACCCAGCTAGGTGAAGGCAGTGCTCTCGCTCCCGCTCCCTCTACCGGTAATGCGGATGTAGTTACATCCCTTTTTCTGTTCGGCGAGTAGTAGCACCGCTCTACTCTTTCCGTTCAGCAGGTAGCTGGTGAAGGCTGTGTTCCCGCACCCGCTCCCGGTTACGCTGCATCTGGCGTTCGACTCTAACTTAACCAGTGAAGGCAGTTCTCGCCCCCACTCCTGGTAGACGCCAAACGGCCTCGTTTTTCCGTTAAGCAGGTAGCCGGTGAAGGCTGTGTTCCCGCACCCGCTCCCGGTTACACTGCATCTGGCATTCGTCTCTAACTCAACCAGTGAAGGCAGTTCTCGCCCCCGCTCCTGGTAGATGCCAAACTGCCTTGTTTTTTCTGTTAAGCAGGTAGCTGGTGAAGGCTGTATTCCCGCACCCGCTCCCGGTTACGCTGCATCTGGCATTCGTCTCTAACTCAACCAGTGAAGGCAGTGTTCTCGCCCCCGCTCCTGGTAGACGCTAAACTGCCTTGTTTATTCTGTTAAGCAGGTAGCTGGTGAAGGCTGTGTTCCCGCACCCGCTCCCGGTTACGCTGCATCTGGCATTCGTCTTAATTTAACCAGTGAAGGCAGTGTTCTCGCCCCCGCTCCTGGTAGACGCTAAACTGCCTGTTTCCGTTAAGCAGGTAGCTGGTGAAGGCTGTGTTCCCGCACCCGCTCCCGGTTACGCTGCATCTGGCACTCGCCTCTAGCTCAGCCAGTGAAGGCAGTGTTCTCGCCCCCGCTCTTGGTAAACTGCCTTATTTACTAATCCAGCTAGGTGAAGGCAGTGATCTCACTCCCGCTCCCTCTGCCGGTAACGTGGGTGTAATTACATCCCTATTTCTGTTGGGCGAGTAGCGGCGCGGCTCTACTCTTTCTGTTAAGCAGGTAGCTGGTGAAGGCTGTGTTCCCGCTCCCGGTTACGCTGCATCTGGCGTTCGACTCTAACTTAACCAGTGAAGGCAGTTCTCGCCCCCACTCCTGGTAGACGCCAAACGGCCTCGTTTTTCCGTTAAGCAGGTAGCCGGTGAAGGCTGTGTTCCCGCACCCGCTCCCGGTTACACTGCATCTGGCATTCGTCTCTAACTCAACCAGTGAAGGCAGTTCTCGCCCCCGCTCCTGGTAGATGCCAAACTGCCTTGTTTTTTCTGTTAAGCAGGTAGCTGGTGAAGGCTGTATTCCCGCACCCGCTCCCGGTTACGCTGCATCTGGCATTCGTCTCTAACTCAACCAGTGAAGGCAGTTCTTGCCCCCGCTCCTGGTAGACGCTAAACTGCCTTGTTTATTCTGTTAAGCAGGTAGCTGGTGAAGGCTGTGTTCCCGCACCCGCTCCCGGTTACGCTGCATCTGGCATTCGTCTTAATTTAACCAGTGAAGGCAGTGTTCTCGCCCCCGCTCCTGGTAGACGCTAAACTGCCTGTTTCCGTTAAGCAGGTAGCTGGTGAAGGCTGTGTTCCCGCACCCGCTCCCGGTTACGCTGCATCTGGCACTCGCCTCTAGCTCAGCCAGTGAAGGCAGTGTTCTCGCCCCCGCTCTTGGTAAACTGCCTTATTTACTAATCCAGCTAGGTGAAGGCAGTGATCTCACTCCCGCTCCCTCTGCCGGTAACGTGGGTGTAATTACATCCCTATTTCTGTTGGGCGAGTAGCGGCGCGGCTCTACTCTTTCTGTTAAGCAGGTAGCTGGTGAAGGCTGTGTTCCCGCTCCCGGTTACGCTGCATCTGGCGTTCGACTCTAACTTAACCAGTGAAGGCAGTTCTCGCCCCCACTCCTGGTAGACGCCAAACGGCCTCGTTTTTCCGTTAAGCAGGTAGCCGGTGAAGGCTGTGTTCCCGCACCCGCTCCCGGTTACACTGCATCTGGCATTCGTCTCTAACTCAACCAGTGAAGGCAGTTCTCGCCCCCGCTCCTGGTAGATGCCAAACTGCCTTGTTTTTTCTGTTAAGCAGGTAGCTGGTGAAGGCTGTATTCCCGCACCCGCTCCCGGTTACGCTGCATCTGGCATTCGTCTCTAACTCAACCAGTGAAGGCAGTTCTTGCCCCCGCTCCTGGTAGACGCTAAACTGCCTTGTTTATTCTGTTAAGCAGGTAGCTGGTGAAGGCTGTGTTCCCGCACCCGCTCCCGGTTACGCTGCATCTGGCATTCGTCTTAATTTAACCAGTGAAGGCAGTGTTCTCGCCCCCGCTCCTGGTAGACGCTAAACTGCCTGTTTCCGTTAAGCAGGTAGCTGGTGAAGGCTGTGTTCCCGCACCCGCTCCCGGTTACGCTGCATCTGGCACTCGCCTCTAGCTCAGCCAGTGAAGGCAGTGTTCTCGCCCCCGCTCTTGGTAAACTGCCTTATTTACTAATCCAGCTAGGTGAAGGCAGTGATCTCACTCCCGCTCCCTCTGCCGGTAACGTGGGTGTAATTACATCCCTATTTCTGTTGGGCGAGTAGCGGCGCGGCTCTACTCTTTCTGTTAAGCAGGTAGCTGGTGAAGGCTGTGTTCCCGCTCCCGGTTACGCTGCATCTGGCGTTCGACTCTAACTTAACCAGTGAAGGCAGTTCTCGCCCCCACTCCTGGTAGACGCCAAACGGCCTCGTTTTTCCGTTAAGCAGGTAGCCGGTGAAGGCTGTGTTCCCGCACCCGCTCCCGGTTACACTGCATCTGGCATTCGTCTCTAACTCAACCAGTGAAGGCAGTTCTTTCCCCCTGCTCCTGGTAGACGCTAAACTGCCTTGTTTATTCTGTTAAGCAGGTAGCTGATGAAGGCTGTGTTCCCGCACCCGCTCCCGGTTACGCTGCATCTGGCATTCGTCTTAATTTAACCAGTGAAGGCAGTGTTCTCGCCCCCGCTCCTGGTAGACGCTAAACTGCCTGTTTCCGTTAAGCAGGTAGCTGGTGAAGGCTGTGTTCCCGCACCCGCTCCCGGTTACGCTGCATCTGGCACTCGCCTCTAGCTCAGCCAGTGAAGGCAGTGTTCTCGCCCCCGCTCTTGGTAAACTGCCTTATTTACTAATCCAGCTAGGTGAAGGCAGTGATCTCGCTCCCGCTCCCTCTGCCGGTAACGTGGGTGTAATTACATCCCTATTTCTGTTGGGCGAGTAGCGGCGCGGCTCTACTCTTTCTGTTAAGCAGGTAGCTGGTGAAGGCTGTGTTCCCGCACCCGCTCCCGGTTACGCTGCATCTGGCATTCGTCTCTAACTCAACCAGTGAAGGTAGTGTTCTCGCCCCCGCTCCTGGTAGACGCGGAACTTCCCTGTTTTTCCGTTAAGCAGGTAGCGGGTGAAGGCTGTGTTCCCACACCCGCTCCCGGTTATGCTGCATCTGGCATTCGTCTCTAACTCAGCCGGCAGTGTTCTCGCCCCCGCTCCTGGTAGACGCTGAACTGCCGTGTTTATTAATCCAGCCAGGTGAAGGCAGTGCTCTCGCTCCCGCTCCCTCTGCCGGTAACGTGGGTGTAATTACATCCCTCTTTCTGTTCGGCGAGTAGCAGCAACGCTCTACTCTTTCCATTAAGCAGGTAGCTGGTGAAGGCTGTGTTCCCGCACCCGTTCCCGGCTACGCTGCATCTGGCTACCTACAGAATGGTTCATTCATGTAGCGCCGCACTCGGGTCCTCGCAGACCTGTGCCCACTCCCAGCAGGCCCAGGGGCCGCTCTAGCAGCCGCACTCAGCCTCCGCACTCAGCCGCCGGATTACAGGGGTGGTCTGCAGAGGTCTTAGCGGCCCACTCAACCGCCTCCCAACGACTTTCGTGCCCCATGTCTCGTGCCCCAGAGCCTTACCGGAACCCCCCAAGAGGCTCCGGGGTCCGGGGGGCTGGGCTCTGAAATCCCGGGGGTGGTCGGCGGCTGCTTTCCCAGCAGCAGCTCAGTTTCTGGGCAGTCTGTACTTCCGTCCCTTGGGTGGTTTTCACCTTAACCCAGGGGTACGGACCGCAGCTCCGGCCCCTAGCCTTCGGCTGGGTCTAATTGACAGTCGTCAGCGTTCCGGCAGGGGCCCTAGCTCTGGGCCAAGAGTTGTCCGTCCTTTTGTCCAAGGACGCAATCAACCCAGTAAGACCCTCTGCTTAGCCAGGGGGTTCTACTCGGCATACTTTCTCGTGAGCAAGAAAGTCGGCGGATTTCGCCCGATCTTGGACCTCAAAGGAATCAACAGATTCCTGAAGGTGCTGCCATTCTATATGCTGACTACTGCATACGCACAGGTGGAGTGGTTCTCAACCGAAAGATGCCTACTTCCACGTGGGCCGGGCAAGAGGGTGCCTTATATTCAGTTCCTCCGGCCCTTGGGCAGACTGGCAGCTGCCTCGGCCGCTGGGCCCTTAGGCCGCTGTCGTTGCGCCCCATGCAGATGTGGCTGAACAGCCTTCACTTGGACGCCAAGTGGCACAGGCACAGGGAAGTCAGGGTGTCGCAGCATTGCCTCCACTCTGCGTCACGCTGGAGGGGCAGGGCCTATCTCCTGGTAGGCGTGCCCATGGGCGCCATCCCATCCCGCCAGGAGACCATCACCATAGGTGCATGTCTCTCAGGGTGGGGTGCAGTGCGGCAGGGCAGGACCGTTCAGGGTCAGCGGTCTGCCCAGCAGAGTGCGCGCCGGGTCAACGTGCTAGAGCTTCGGGCCGTGCAGCTTGCACTCATGCACTTTCTACCCCAACTGGGGGGCAAGAATGTGCGTGTTCCTTGGGGACAGCATGTACATTGTTGCTTAGACAACAGTCCCTTCTAGATAGTGGACGTTCTCACTCCACTCTGAATTTATGTGGCTGCGATTCTGCCCGACATGTTCGGGTCGACGGCGCCACGGTGTCCCTCTTTATGAGAGGGGCTTTACGGCAGCGTCCCCCTGGCACCCCGAGGGCTCCGGCTTGGGACCTGCCCTTGCTGCCGGATGCCCTATCATCTCCTCCCTTCGAGCCCCTGGCCCAGGTGGGGCTTAGGTGGCTGCCCACGAAGGCAGCATTTCTGCTTGCCATAGCCTCAGGGAAGCGAGTCGGGGAGTCGCATGTCCTCTCCATAAACAATACATGCCCGAGGTGAGACTCTCAGGCGTTGCCCTTTGGGCAAATGTGGCATTCCCGCCCGGGGTCCTTCCACAAACTCACTTCAATCAGCCTGCCCAGCTGGCACGCTTTGACATTCAGGAGTACGGCACATCGAAGTTGCTGTGCCCGGGGGGGTGCCCGGGGGGTGCCCAAAGGGCGTATATCAAGGCTACTGCCTGTATACGGCAGGAGGAGCAACTCTTGAGTTTGCCCTGGCGGCACTAAAGGAGGTTAGGCCCTCTAACCAGTGGCTGCCCCACTGGGTTGTCGATACCATCTCACAGGCTTACGGGGCCAGTGGCCGCCCCCTGCCATCAGGCTGAGATGCCACTCTACAAGGAGCATCTCAACATATTGGGCTGCCCTGAGAGGGGTGCCCCTGGAGACCATCTGCGCCGCGGCGTCGTGGGCGTCTTCTGGCACATTCTCCAGTTGTCATCAGGTCAATGTTGCCACTCCCCATTCTTTGGGCGTGGTCTTTTTGCCGAGCTCCGCTGCTTCCAGTGGTGAGCAAGGGCTTGGATTCTTCATGACATTGTTGGTATAAGTCATCCAGTGCTAAAGCACCGCCTCTGGCGGTCAGTAGGGACAAAATAGAACGATAGTTACGGCTGTAACTACGGTTCTATGAGTCCCGGATGACCGCCAGAGTTCCCTGTCACTCAGAATTCTTGTGTGCTCGCGAGAAGATTCGGGGAACAGATCCTCTGACAATACCGGCTGATATAGCCGGTGTCACGTGGGTCACAGGTGACTTTGTTGTTATTGGTACTCGAGCTGCGCATGCGCGCGATGGACATATCCAGTGCTAAAGCACCGCCTCTGGCGGCCATCCGGGACTCATAGAACCGTAGTTACAGCCGTAACTATCGTTATATTCCATGGAATGCTCTTAACATCCCGATAGCAATGAATATCTTAAGTGCTTTGACAAAAAATCCATAAAAAAATGTCATCTGTGGAAGCCGTAGTAGTGTAAAAAGTACAACTTGAAAGTTTGAAAGTATACAGCCGAAAAGAATCCGCCCCTTCCTTCAGACTTCCTTCCAAAACAGGAATAAAGAGTAAAATATAAACATGTTGACTGTGAAAGATAAAAATGTGTTGCCTTCATCATGAAGTTAAAATAGTTACAAGTCACTTATAAACCCACCTCTTCTGTTGTGTTTTATGACAGAAATTCAAGAGCCTTCTGGTGTCCGAGCTGGGCAAAGTGTTTCCAGAGGAGATGGTCAAGTATAAGGCGATCCACGGAGAAGACGCCCCCTCCTAGTGACCGCTGCTCCGTGACCCCTGACCTTCAACCTGTGACCCTTGAAATGAAAAGCCTGAATTGAAGTTTGACAAAGCTGGTTTCCCCGCGGTCGCCTGCACAATATCATTACCCCGTATTATTTGTTGTCAAACTTGTGATTCTGTTGCCGACTAGGGACATGGTTTATTATTTCTGCTCAGCACCCTGACTCAGCCAATCCTTCTCAAAGCTAATTTAAAAGAAATACAAATCATTAGCGAGTATACGGGAGGAGTAGTGAGGAAAAACAAATACTTTTCAGCACTGGGTGGCTGCCAGGAGACACATTTGTTTTTTTATGTCCCTGTTGAAGCTCTCAGTTGGCAGCAGAGGCAATTTATTAAACTCCCAACTGTACAGAAGAAAATATGAAAGAGCTGCGCGGCGCCCGTCTGATTCTGCATTGAGGAATATAGTCCATCAGTTGTACATACCGTGTATTTATACTCTTTCACTCTACCTTTTGTAATGCTTCCTAATCATTGCAACATCCATTTGTACCACACACACTTCATGACGTTTTGTATCAAGCTCAGGTTTCTAACAGCCTCAAATATTCAATGCAAAAGCTGTTTGATGGTGATTATGTGCCTGATCACTCCACATGGTCAGAAATGAATCCACTCAATTTGTTTGTATTATAATTTTTGTTATTAAACGATCCTTGTTGGAGTAATGTGTTTTTGTCATTGTTGAGGATTCAACAGATTCAAACACTTTGAATGCTTCATTTTTACATAATTAGTCAAGACATACGATGATACATGTAATAGACATAATACATAAGTAAAACACATTAAATAACGTATTTCCTGGAAATAATTCAGAACAATTTACAGAATCATTTCATATTTTCCATAACCATTGTGCAATGTACATTTTTTCTCATGTACAGTAGTTTGGAAGTTCATTATTTTTAATGCTTATATGTGTCAATATGAAGTGTTATTATAGTATTTTACTATTTAAAGGTCACCTATTATGCAAAATGCAATTTTTCATGTCTTTTCTACATAAACATGTGTTCCCTCTGTGGAAAGAGATTCTGAATGTTTCAGGAAAAAAGATTGTCTCACTTTTCGTCCTGATCCATTTATATAAAAACCTGTCTGAAAATGAGCTGATCAGATTTTGGCCACTTTGTGATGTCATAACGATTTTTTGGCTTGTGTAACCATTAGCCAATCACCAACCAAGGTAACACCCCCACCACCCCCCACATTATCACCTGAATCTTCTCCTAGAGCACCATTGTGTTCACCACATGATCTCTCTCAGAGGGGCGTGGGGAGGGGCTCCTTATTTTCATCTAAAGTAACAGACTAGGGTTGCGGTCGGATAATCAAAAAATCAGCTCCTAACGTCTAACCCTATCTCCTATTCCTTGACCTCTGAGTGAAACGTCACGGGGTTAAGAGATAGTGGATAGGAGAATTCAAAAGGACTTAGGAGAAGAGACTGCGGTACTTTAGAGAATCCGAATGCACTTTCACTATCCGACGTGTTTATGATGCGCCAGCGGACGTCATGAATGTGCGTCTGCTGCTGTGGGGAAACTATGGAAACCACAGTTTTCTATACAGCGGACAACAACATGGATGTTCAATAAGAACGAGGGACTCCTGTAAAGTCATCTAGAGACTCTGCACCGTGCTCTGATGCTGCTGCTTTGCTTTATGAACGGGGACAACAGAGAAAGATATTCTTCATGACCAAAGTTGGAATTGAAATAAAAAAGGAAAGTGAAACTTATGCTCATCACCCTCTCCCTCCGGTCCACATTAATACAAATGATCCCAATACGTATGATTGTATGAACTAAAGATCTTAACATCAATACAGATGTATTTATTATAAACGTTAGTCCATAACATCTATCACTGTGTATATCACCATTCAAACATCTTTTAAAAGTTGAACAAAACCCACACAGCTCAGTAAAGACTGTGAGATGTTGACTTTATTTGATCATTTCAGTAAAAACTAACGTTCATATTTCTCTTTTTGATTATAATACTGATGAACGTTCAAAACAAAGCACTTGTGCAACTTACCACATACGTTTTAAAAAGCTTAATAAGCACCGTAACGTTCATGATATAATCATGAAAACAACCGATTATGACGGAGAAATGATATTATCATTTCTCCGTCATAATCGGTTGTTTCCGTGAACGGCCGACTGTTGTGTGACGGCAAATGCTGCAGCTGCAAGGCATTGTGGGGCAGCATTTTCTCCTCTCCTTTCGTCAAGGGAGGTCCAGTGGTTCCTAAGCTAAAGGAGGTTATAAAGGAAGTTTGAAACCTCCTTTCCTGTCATCTAGAATTCGATCGGCACTTATCATGGCTGCCACTGAGGGACTTCCGGGTCATTTCACTCCGTTAGGAAGGTTCCTAAGCTAAATGGACTATTCGACTTCAGCCAGAGAATCAGCACTTTTGAAACGGGGCTGAAACAGAGGGGATTATGGGATGCTACAATGATCTGTTTGGTATTTCGAGCCAAACACTTCAGAGACATGTTCTGTATATATCTGAGACCTGTAATATATTTATGAAAAACAGTATAACAGGGGACTTTCAAAGTAGGACATTTAGACGGTCAGGCTGGGTTTCTGTTAGCAGTTTTGCTGAGTAAACGTGTTAGACCGCCTCCTGCATGGTGACGTGTTGGTGGCACGTTCAGGGTCACTCAGCTCAAGTGTCTTCTCACAACCGTCTCTGTGTAACTATAGCCTCATGTCTCTCAGACAGGCCCAGATGCTGTTACAGGGCAGCGTCATCAGGCAGGTTACGGCCCGCCACGCCTCCTCCTGCTGGGGCTCAACCACGGCGACACGCCCCCCTGACCCCAGAGCCCCCTCCTCTGGGACAGAGGGAGGGGAATGAGCCCTGTTATTGGTTTGTGATCTATGCAGTGAGGGTAGTGCAGACACCCCTCGTCCCTGGCTGTCACTCTTCCCTGAGGATTTCCTCACACTCGTCCCGATTAGTCAGCCGTGGTTTGGTGAGGACTTCCACCTTTTATTGTGGGAGGGTCTCAGATGCCATATATCCATAACAAATAGTCCAGTTTTTTTTTCTTGTATCTCCTCTTTCTTTTTAGATGCTGCATGTACTGGGTGAACTTTAACTATATTTCTGTGGCATGTTGAAATCTTGCTTTTCCATTCTTGCTTTTAAAAGGGATATTTTGACATCTCTGGAAATACACACATTGACATCGATACCGCCCAAGTCAATTTTCTATGAAAAAAGAAGAAGCTTATTCTTCAAAATGTCAAACTAGTCAGACCTATGAACACATTTTCATGTAAAATGTACAAATAGCACACATTATTTTTATTCAAATTTCATAATTTATTTTATACAGTTTTAAGCCTTATTGCGAAAGTACAGAGAAATAAGAAATGGTAAATGGACTGTACTACTGTATAGCGCTTTATCAGGTCTTTACGACCCCTCAAAGCGCTTTTACATAAATCAAGTCATTCACCCTTTCACAAATCATTCATAAAGAGCAGTACCAATTGCTCATGCATGCCATCGGGAGCAACTCAGGGTTAAGTATCTTGCCCAAGGATACGTCGACATGTTGACAAAAACAACATGCATGTACCTTTCTGTTGTATTCATAATTGTATTACCCAGTTCAAGGATTATTAATGTTTTTTTGAATGCTTTAGATAAAAACACTATATAAATGTAGCCAATTTAAAGCACATCAAAGAATAGCTGATCTAAAATGCAAGGCAAGTTTATTATATAGCACATCAAAGCAATTCAAAGTGCTTTAAAATACATTAAGACATAGTGCAAAAGAAACTCATCGTACAATTACATCCAAATCCATTCAAAGATATGAACTGAAAAGCCAAGAGAATACAAACCCAAGGGCCTGAAGATTGGATCCAATATAAAATGGTTGTTAACCTGAACAGACCCAGAGAGCGAGAACACCAGCAGCACGATGCACGAAGCGTGACGCATACTGAACAAGTAGCAATACATGTAATTTTCCTACACTCAAGTAAAAATACATTTTGGCATGAGACCAGCTGTTCTTTTTACTCCCATGTGTTACACCTTGAGCACCATGTATTTGCTCGTGTTAGTTACCTCTTCATTCTATCTTCATTTCTGGCCTATTCTCAGGTTGCGTTCCAATAATCCAAAAATCAGCTCCTAAGTTCTAACCCTATCTCCTATTCCTTGACCTCTGAGTGAAACGTCACGGGGTTAAGAGATAGTGGATAGGAGAATTCAAAAGGACTTAGGAGAAGAGACTGTGGTACTTTAGAGAATCCGAATGCACTTTCACTATCCGACGTGTTTATGATGCGCCAGCGGACGTCATGAATGTGCGTCTGCTGCTGTGAGGAAACTATGGAAACTACAGTTTTCTGTACAGCGGACGACAACATGGATGTTCAATAAGAACGAGGGACTACTGTAAACTCATCTAGAGACTCTGCACGGTGCTCTGATGCTGCTGCTTTGCTTTATGAACGGGGATAACAGAGAAACATATTCTTCATGACCAAAGTTGGAATTGAAATAATAAATGAAAGTGAAACTTATGCTCGTCACCCTCTCCCTCCGGTCCACATTAATACAAATGATCCCAATACGTATGATTGTATGAACTAAAGATCTTAAAATCAATACAGATGTATTTATTATAAACGTTAGTCCTTAACATCTATCTCTGTGTATATCACCATTCAAACATCTTTTAAAAGTTGAACAAACTCCACACAGCTCAGTAAAGACTGAAATGTTGACTTTATTTGATCATTTCAGTGAAAACTAACGTTCATATTTCTCTTTTTGATTATAATACTGATGAACGTTCAGAACAAAGCACTTTGGCAACTTACCACCTATGTTTTAAAATGCGTAATAAGCACCGTAACTTTCATGATATAATTTCTCGGTCATAATCGATTGTTTCCGTGAACGGCCGACTGTTGAGTGACGGCAAATGCTGCGGCCGCAATGCATTGTGGGGCAGCATGTTCTCCTCTCCTTTCGGTTAGGGAGGTCCAGTGGTTCCTAAGCTAAAGGAGGTTATAAAGGAAGTTTGAAACCTCCTTTCCTTTCATTTAGAGAATTGGAACGGCACTTATCATGGCTGCCACTGACGTACTTCCGGGTCATTTCACTTGGTTAGGAAGGTTCCTAAGCTAAATGAACTATTGGAACGCAACCTCAGCCTTTAACCACGCTCCTCTTCCTCTGGATGACGAACATCCTGCCTGCAGCGAGTCACCGCGGCGCTGGTCAAGGGCACACTTTAAATTCAATAACCATCCATTTGTGAGGGCTGAGAAATTGAATTAAATGCTGTTTTTATCTGGTTTGCGATTATGTCTGCTTGCTGTGACATTTCTGCCACAGGGTCACACAGACACACAGTGTCGTGATGCGTGACTAACCGGAGAAGTATTGTGCTGTAGATATATCTCATTATAAATTGCTGAAGTGTGTTGGATGACTCACACAAGGTGAGTATTTCTCTCTCCTCTTTTTCTTCCCGCCATTCACCTTCTGTTCTTGCTCACGACACCCCCAGAGAAACATCATGTTCCCTCACCTGGGTGTCCTTCCTCCGTCCCGTATAATGACCAAAACGTTTCTGCGACATCTGTCTCTGCCTATGGAGGAGTTGGGAGAAATGTAATGGTGTTTACTGCCTGGTTCGTGTGGAGGTGGACTATTTGAAGGGTGCTTTAACGCAGGGGAGTCCATATATAACATGTTGGCTAGAGTAAACACTGTACTATTCCAGACCCTGTGATATTTCTTTTTGTCTGCGGGAAGAGACTCCCGGTCTCCAATTTCATGGTGCATTAAATTGGACACTCAACAAATTGTCTTCTCAAAAGAAAGGCACTAGTGCAGTGTAATGCTGTCTTTGTGCTGCAGGTATCACATTGTGAAGCAGTGTTTGGTGTAGTGTCAGGTGATCTGTTGCCTTCGCAGTCTCTAAATAGTTAATTCAACTCCCTGAAAATGTACATTTAGGTCAAAGGAAGGCATTAAACAAACAAGCATGCTTATAGTTATCAAAACACCTCCAATAAATCAAGAAAATAATCTTCCAGCATTTATCTTTGCTTATCAATACAGATTGATTTATAATTGTCTGATCTAACTATACATTTATTTCATGAAGCCAGTATCTTAAAAAGGCACTTAACTCTGCAGGGAGCCTACTAATGACCTAATGTCACCTTTTGCCCCTAAAGAAAGAGAGCTTTAAGAGAGGTTGATTCCAGTTAGACTACGCCGAGGAAGGCATGTGTATCTATAATCTTTAATCGGTCACATGCACAGGCCGCAAATGTCCATCACCAGAAAAGGGTTACATGTCCTTGGCTATTGCTGTTCGGCTGGTATTATACTAACATGTTAATGCACTTTAGTTTGTGCCCTAAAACTATTGAGTCCAAATATTATCAACACCCAGTAAAAATGTAATGCAGTAAAGTTGACTTAAAGCATTTTAAATGACCTACTTTATGTTTGCTTTTACTTGAGTAAAAATGTAAGGTACTTTAAAGAGGCCCTTTGTGTGGTTTTCCCTTTCCTGAAGTTTTGGTCTGCAAAGAAACGCCTTCATTGGACTCCTTTGTTTACCGCTCTAACATAGTGACATCACTATGTATCAATTCAACAACCATCCAAAATCGAATGGCTTTTTGTTGCGTGAACTAAGGTGATGCTAACTTCTGGGTTGGCCTACAATCTTGGTGCAGCAGCCAGCCAGTTGAAAGGCATCAGTGTTTAATGATGGATGACGGTAAACCTGCATATATCTTGGACATTTATATATCTTGGACATTTCTGCCACACGGTCCCACTGACTGCGAGCGTGGCCGTGATGCGTGACTAACCGGAGAAGTATTGTGCTGTAGATATATCTCATTATAAATTGCTGAGGTGTGTTGGATGACTCACACAAGGTGAGTATTTCTCTCTCCTCTTTTTCTTCCCGCCATTCACCTTCTATTCTTGCTCACGACACCCCCAGAGAAACATCATGTTCCCTCACCTGGGTCTCCTTCCTCCGTCCCGTATAATGACCAAAACGTTTCTGGTATTCATGAATGCCACTGAAAACAGAAATATGAAGATAAGACATCGATATATTGTATACCATCCCTTTCTGTACGGTGGCAAAACGTATGCAGTTCACTACTCCTTGACACACGTGTTCTTATCTTTAACTCTCATTTGTGTCTCGTCTTTTATTCTCCTTTCTTGTGGCGTTTCTTCTCAGTTTCCATGGACTGCAAACCTTTAGAAACTCTGCCGCGCTTCATCTTTTTGTGCAATGCGTCCCATTTTCCTACTTTTTATTTCATCTTCATGCAAATGCTTTGGGAGTTCAGGGCTGGAAGGGGCTTGAAATGTAAAATCTCTCCATGCCCTTGGGTTGGCCCGGGAAACACAAAGGCGGGGGTGTGCAGCCTTTGATGCTATTAGCATAATGTCTTTCTGATGCTAATGCTAAGTGCCTCAGACCAACCGCTGAATCTCACGACGGCCCACAGCCATGATGGCCGCTGATCGCTCCTCTCACTCGCTCTTGTCTCGATTTAGCTACTTGCTTCTGCTTAGTGATACTCATTCACCTCAATGAAGGTCAGGAGGCGGACCCCCTCTCCCCTCTGTCGCCCTGGTCACCATGGAAACACCCCACCCAATCGTCGTCGTCACCCACCCTTTCTCTTCCCTATCTGGACAATGGCCTTTGCTCTGTGTGTGTGTGTGTCTCTGTGTGTCCAAGTGCTGTATGGTTAATGTGAAAAGTGTGTGTGTGTGTGTGTGTGTGTGTGTGTGTGTGTGTGTGTGTGTGTGTGTGTGTGTGTGTGTGTGTGTGTGTGTGTGTGTGTGTGTGTGTGTAATAGGCCTTGTCTCATCACAGCTGATTTGTGTTAGTAATTCCTGCCCTCTGCACATCCATTAACTCCACACACACACTCCCACTCCCACACACACACACACACACACACACACACATACACACACACACACACACACACACACAACACACACACACACACACACACACACACACACACACACACACACCACACACACACACACACACACACACACACACACACACACACACACACACACACACACACACACACACACACACACACACACACACACACACACACACACACACACACACACACACACACACACACACACATATATACACACACAGCGTGAGTCAAGGCCCTAATGCGGAGGTGAGCAGGGCCCAATTGTGTTGCAAACAGTAATGGCACACACGACACAAAGGCTGGTGAGCGGTACGACGATTATATTTTTTGCACCCTCTCCGGGGTGCCACTGTCTGTTTGAATGTGTGTCTAATGGCCGTAATGGGGTGATACAAACGATAGATGAAAACGATAAATTAGCTCAATGATGGCTGCTGCACGAGGCTTGTCGCAGCTGGTGCAGGAAAGCACTTGTCAATAGCAGCAATTGAATTATTGAGTTAAAAAACAGCACAAATGTAAGGTACTAGATTACGGTGGCCGACAGGTGCAAACGCGCTACAACGCCTCAAAACATTTCCATTAGGAGAAACGTGTTGGACTTTTAAAGGTAATAAAGGTATTAAAACACATGCCAATGAAGAAACATCTTCCCTAAATTGACAACACATTATTAAGAAAACATTCAATGTGTTGATGAAACATGTGCAGCATTTACTACAGGCAAGAAATAAACGAAATGCTGTAGAAAAAAGCTAGAAGAAGCTCAAAGCACACGGAAACCAGCTGGGACCGGATTATAACATTGGCCAACTGTCAGTGTCATAGTTGTAAACATTTTGTCAGTATATTTGAAATGACTAAGTTAGCTAACTAGCTTACAACAGATCTGCAATAATATCAGAAGGATTAATGCAATCACATTGGTTAACAAAAGGCTGATAAAAGTTACATTTTAACCCTTAGATATATATTTATTTAACATGTTTTGGATATCATGCCATTCAAATTTTTTATTTACATTTAAAGAAATTGTAGTTTTTGTATTACTACCCCAAGCTTCCATAAGTGGTCAAAAATGGCCCGCTTGCATTTTCTATGGAATCCTATGGGAAAACGTTTTTTTTCAAAATGTAAAATTTTCTCTAAAATTATAAATAGTGAAAAATTAAATATAAAATATTTCTAGTGTGAACCAAAATATAATACTAAATATTATACAAGTGATTTTTCTTAACCAAAATGACAAAAATTGCATAAAAACACATAATACGGGTCCTTTTTGACATGGAAGAGTGTAGGGTCCAGTCACTCGTGCATCTAAGGGTTAAGTACATTTCCCCACAGTCTTTTTTGTTTGTTTGTTGAAAGTGCAAAGCGTTTCTAGGAATGGAAATGTTTTGGGTCGTTGTAGCACGTTTGCACCTGTCGGCCGTAAAATATTAAAAAATATGCAATTTGCTTTTGCTTTGGCTTTGTGCAAATGCATTTATTTTCCTCCTGTTCTCTCCTCCTTTTTGGATTGCCATTTTCATCTGCATCCAGGCTGATTTGCTGACAAGCAGTAAGAGTGGGAGTGAACAAGGAAGTGAGAGGAAACAGAGAGAGGGGGGGGGGAGGAGGGGAAAGAGAGTTGCTATAATTTCCCTCTGGTTTAATTATCTGAGTCTGTAGACGCCACTACTCTCTCTCTCTTGTCGTTTAATGCTAGAGGTGAGAATGTGACCGTCTGTGTGGATGTATCTGCTTATGCGAGTTATTCTATTTCCAGTGTTTGTTAATGGCGTGTAAAACACAATGCTGTGCAGGGACTAAGCTGGTCCCACTGTAACATTTAAACATTACTCATACAAACTCATTACACAGTGAAAAAGAGGAAATCTATCATTTTCACCACGAGCTGTCACAGTGTGATCACGAGTCAATTAGCTATCATAAACATAGTTATGATTTACTGTACACTCGTGCAGCCATCCCTCCAATTCACCAATTAGAGCTTCTAAATGATTCTTCCCATTAAAACGATGCATGGGAAGACAATCAGTGCAGAATCTCACATTCTTATAATTCATATTGGTATGTTGGTGTTCGCCAGAGGCGTTTTTTTTCCCGGAGGGCGTGTTTTCAGGATATTAAGACACATGCTGGGGGAATTCTGCTCCATTATACATTTGCTGTTGTGTTTTTTTTTGTTTCAAAGACGTTATACGAGAAACAGACAGATTCATTTTCACAGCGCACATTGTAACCGTCTGATGAGTGAAACGCTTGGGTTTGACTGATAACATGTATTCAAATAATTACATTCACATACAATCAAACTGTTTTTTAAAAATACCTTGAAGGGGAAAAGTATTTTCTCTTGCATCACGGTCACAGTTTTAAACATTGTAAATCAAAACAAGGCTACTTTGTTTGGTTTATGCTATAAAGCTATTTGGTTATAAGTTAAAGATCATGGTTTGCACATTTGTTGACATGACTTTAAGTTGCATATTTAAAATATTAGAACAACTCAATTGTTGACATGAACAGCAGATTATTGTGTGAAAGTCATGCGTTTTTTAGCAATCCGGCCACTCCAACCTTCTCCTATAAGGCATGATCAAGAGTATGTGCAACAATACTACAAAATAAGTTTCCCCTTCAAAAACAGACCAGGCTGTCTGTGATAACATTACAGACAGCTTAGTCCAATCAAGTGTCCCAGTTTGCCAATATACACGATAACAGGACGCTGGAAGTGGCTCAGCTAAATGAATTTGTAGTCGTTATTAATGTCATTAGTGACACCTGGGCTCTTCCTGCACTAACAGAAGACATCATCTCGCTTTAAACAGCTATCCTGTTTCTCTGTACACCTACAGTTTACCTACTATGTTCAATTTAATTATAGTTTTATAATTTAGGAATTTTCAAGAGAATATTACAACCATTTCCACTTCTCAAATGTAAGGATTTACTGCTTACATTTGTGCTAAATGACAAAGAATGCATACATTTTGTGGATGTCACTTTTTGGAATTGCGCTGAAAATAATATACATTTTTTAGAACATTTTAGAGACCAGATTATCACTTTAGAACGTAAAATGAGAAAAATATGTAGTACTTATTTAGGTAAAATGTTGAATGCAGTATTTGAAAGAAACAGTTTGAATCACAGTTCATTTATAACAGCCTGTATTAGTGAAACAGCATGGATTTTAGGGACATTTGCAGATTGTTTTAAGATCCTCAAGTGAGATTAATAGGCCCAAGTGTCCCAAGTGTCCCAAGTGTCCCAAGTGTCCCACGTGTCCCAAGTGGTGGAAATTATCATTTGTTTCAGGAATAATTTCCCCTATAGTCAGCTGCTACACACAACCTCTTTTGTCCTCAGGGTGTCTGTTTCATCCCTTTTGACACACACACACACACCCCCCCCCCCCCACACACACACGGCAGGCTCCATAAAACTCAGCGCCACGCCTTTGTTTTGCCATTTGGCTCCAACTTCTGCCTTTTGGTGTGACCCCCATCGAGGTCAAGCTATTCCACCCCCCCCCCCCCCCCCCCCAACCATCCAACACCAACTAACATGCAGCACACACCCACCACACACACACAAGGTGACCTGGCCACATGCATATCAAACACACCTCCACCCACACACATCTGACCACCAGCCAGCTCTATACGTCAACATGGCTGCAGGGAAGAGGAGAAACTCTGTTGATGGTATCTAACGAGACGAAAACACCTTCTATTATTTATCAGAGTAACGTTTCATATTCTTGTTGGACTTACTTGTTTGTATATTTTGTGTATATTTATGTGTCTATTTCTTTGTCATTTTCTTAATAATACTTTCTCTGCTGATTTGGAATATTTCATACTTCTATAGTAGAAAGATATGGTTAATATCTGCACAATGCCACCATTGTTTGGCTGCCTTTCCTTTTACATGCTGTTATTACACTGCCTATATTAAATGTTTCAGAGTAACTTGTCATATTATTCTTGTCTGTACATGTTTGTATATATATATTTTTTAATATATTAATTGTATAGTGTTTTTTATAAAAGTTGTTGTTATATTTCTTTATGTTCTCCTTTTTTACAAACTCATTCTCTTCTTGCTACTGTGTTTATGTATGCACCGTTGTTCACTGAAGCATATTCCTTGAATGTGTTAACCTACTTGACAAAAAACCTGTTTTCGATTCCAATGAAAGCACACACTTACTGTTCTTTGCAAAAGAGCAACACGAAAAGTCACATATTGTGGTTTTGGTGCATGTTATATCCTGCAGTGGTGTCGGGCTAATAGTCTGCAGGTCACAATGAGAGGGGAGTCTTTGAATAAAGCCTGAATGAAGCATTCTGGGAGTTCTTAGAGATGCAGGTTGTCTTGGTCTTTGGGGGGATGATGGATACAAAACGTATAATGGGCATATGTGTGTGTTAGCAGGGGTCATGTGTGTGTTGAGGAGGGGGTTGGTTTGGGACGAAATGCGGTTGCCACCAGCATAATGAGGGCAGACGTTGTGTGTGTGTGTGTGTGTGTGTGTGTGTGTGTGTGTGCGTGTGTGTGTGTGTGTGTGTTTGTTTGTTTCAATACGACTAGCCACTGCATAATGGGCCAAATAAACCATATTGTTTCCGGCGCGTGCTGGAGTCCCCGTGGCAGCAGATGTGGTGTTACCCAGCAACCACAAAAGCTCATTAATCACTGTCTAGCGTGTGTGTGTTTGTGTGTGTATTCTTGTTCTGCTTGCGTGTTTTGAATGTATGCATCTTTTGGTGTCTGTCTCTTCAGTGTTTGTGTGTTTGCTTTTGCGTAATTATTTGCAAACACACTGACCTGCGTGTACAATTTCATCCCATACTGGCCTAACATAAGTACATGTGAAGCAGTGTGTGAATTCCTTGGTGTGTGTGTTAGTGTATGTGTGTGAGTTTTTTTGTTTGGACAGGGTGTGGTCTTCACAGCAGTCTAATTCTAAGTCTAGCTTGGGGGGGATGGTGACACTCGACATCATAAAACACAAGTAGAAGCTAATGATACTATCTGATTTCGCACACACACACACACACACGCACGCACGCACGCACGCACGCACGCACGCACGCACACACACCACACACACCACACACACACACACCACACACACACACACACACACACACACACACACACACACACACACACCTTTAATTTTTACATTAACATAATGTATTGTCATGCTCATTCTAAAAAATGTCCACATCAATGTACACATAATCCAATAAACAAATAAACACATTGGTTGCTTCACCCTCGCTGTTGTGGGGGAGGAGTATGTTCGTTGTTTGTACGTCATGTAATAAAATGCTTAATCTGAAAGAAAATGTAAAAAACACAATTCACTTTGTTCTGTTTCTGTTTCCTCTCAATAATGACATGTGATACTTGATCAGGTCAGAGGCAGCGTGTGCTGTGTTGCCCACACACACACGTAAATACACACACCTCCTCATGGATGAGTCAAACCCACACTGCCTGAACCCACCTGCTGCCTACACGTGACTTATTATAAAGAGGTGAAAAAAAGAAAGCAGAATCATCCCTCTCCTCTCTTTCTCTTGGTCTCCCACTCTCTCATTGCTGCCTTTTATTCTAACTTGTTTCTACATCTGTTGTGGGAGGATCATGTTGATGTTTATCCACGGAGAAGCGACTTTTGATCAAGAATTGCAGAATTCATCAAGGTTTCTAATGATTCTGGAGGAGGTCCAGATGTTTACTTACGTGCTGAGTGGCTCAAATTTACAGCAAAAGGGATGAAGTCAAAATCCGCTTTCTGAGGTCTAATGTCTCCACCACAAGTTAATGTATGCATTTAGGATGTCACTGATCAACCTATATTTTCTCCTTTTTGGTATTCATTAACTGTTCTTAAAGCCTTTCTAAGGAGATGAAGTAACTGCTGACAAGATTAATGTTCATGGTTTGTTAAAGGCTCTGGAAACCCAGCAGGTGATTTCATTTTTTTAGTCTGATAAGACCTTTTTCTCAGAATAAAGTGGTAGGAAACAATGATGGAAATGATGACAATATGTCAACCTTTCCAACCTAACAGGTTAACACTAATAGGAAGCTCAGAACGCACTGTTTGTATACTCACAGAGCCCTGAGAAGAGACTACATTAAGCACACTTAGTGAAAATGCCTGAGAAAAGTTTGGGGTCATAACAAAAAAAATCAATATGTTTGCTGTTTTACCAGTATTTGTCTTTGGGGACTTTTCTGAAGTTCCTCCTTGGCCTTTGAGAATGCAAAAATAACTTTTGACTTGAGTTGTTATAAGTTGCTGTGTTGACTGCTGTAGAAATGACCTCATGGAAGGCACTTTAGTGTTTTCGGTAATGCACGACCAATGATAGCTTACTCCAGACTCACACCGTGCAGAAATGTAGCAGCTCAGGGAGGAAACACTGCTGGTATCAGCATGTCATATAATAGTTTCCCTGGCTGTACCCAACAGCCCTCAGAGCCAGACAACTAAATCCTGCTGTGTGTTACCTCACGGCTGCTGCGCTTTGCCCTCCACACCTGCTAGTTCACCACACACACACCACACACACACACACACACAACCACACCCACACACCACACACACACACACACAAACACACACACACACACACACACACACACACACACACACACACACACACACACACACACACACACACACACAACACACACACACACACCCACACACACACACACACCACACCACACACACACACAACACACACACACACACACACACACACCACACACACACCACACACACAACACACAACACACACACACACACCACACACACCACACACACACACCGTACACCTTCACACTGCTGCTGAAGCCAGAGCAGAGGAAGACCTTGGAACTCCGGTCATCCCTCTGACTTCCCTCTCAGGCTGTCTAGCTTAGCCTAAACTGACACATTTTGACCCAGTTAACTCGTGGTCACAGGGCGAGCGGCTTAATGGCTTGTCCTGACTGGCAGAGTGACACTGAGAGTTACATAACACTACGTCATGGAAGTCTCTCTGACTCACAGCCAGTGCTTTTCTTCAAATTAGCACATTTTAAGACACATTCTTATGTGATGCCCATTTCCAGCTGTAAATTAATCTGAAATTGAGATTCCTCTTTAGGAGTAAGATTCATGATGTCCTCAAAAACACCTCTTCCAGCATTGTGGTGAATCACTGCTGGGAAAAAACAGGGCCATCAAATATTGAAGTTTTTTCATGTATGTTTTCACCTTCTTAGCCCTAAACACGTTTCCTAGAGAATGCACTCAGCTTCACGAATAAGTTACTTTGGGTTTCCTGCTTTCCCAATGGCCGTGGCCGTGGGAGTGTCTCCTCCTCTGGGTTTAGAGGAAGCAAAGACCATGAATAAGCAAAGCCGCAGAGAGCAACACCTGCTTACAGTAATGATGCATGCCTGAAACGATCCTTCCAGACAAGCTGAAAGAAGGCCTCTGTGCTGCCTGCTGCACACGGCAATGCATTCAATCTGAAAGTGTTCATCTGTAGAACTACATGTGTGGATGACAGCTGTGTGATGCTTGGAAATTATAAGAGAGGACATTTATAATTGCCTTTCTCTGTTTGTTTTTTTAAGTGCACCGTCTTGAGCTGACCAAATTTAGACAGGCACAAGACTGCAAACGTCAGCGCTTCATCTGTTCGGGTGAAAGGAAAGAAAGCTGAGGAATAAGGTGTAGTGCAGGAAATCCATAGGGTAAAAAAACCTCTTGTTCCAATCGGCAAATCCAAACTTTATTTCCATTTACTGGAGAGAATTGGAGGAGCACTCGAGGGGTTTACTGCTCCTATGAAGTGCCACTCAACCTGCGGAAAACATTTTTTTGTAATGGATGTGTTAGATATTGTTAGATATTCGTCCCATATATTTATGAATCCCTACAGGCTATAAAAAACATGGAGCATATGGTGAGAAATATGAGTTCATTGCATTATAAAGGTTGGAATGAAAATAAAACAAGACAACAAAACAAATCATAATAGCTACAACGATGATTATTCAGAAAATTCATTATTTATTTAGAAGGTGAGTGGAGGGGCACATTAGGATGTTGTCCCCACTTTTTAAACACAGGCATACTAATTACGAAGACACATTTCTTCAATTGAATCAAACTGGCTGCTAATGTCATTAGCTATGACATGCTATTAATGCAGGATCCATCCGTGGAATTGTCATTATCCCTTAAAGGGTCATCTGATACACTTGTGAGTTGATGAGGTCAAGGTCGGACATGTTAGATTAGCAATTATTCCCACGGTCACCAGAAAAAATATATTGGAGACCTTTTTACATTAATCCATTCATCCCTATTATAATTTCCGCATGATATCTTGGATTTAGAGAATTTCTGAGTGTGCAGGGACAATAGACTAATCCCTTGCCAAAGAACGAGCAGCTTTGCATTTCATGTTTCAGCCCCTCTGCCGTCATCGTTCTTTCCCCTTAACCCACTTTCTCCCTCCTCATGCCTCCACACAATGAAAATCATGAGCAGTGCTGTGGTAAGGATGTCTTTGGCTGTTCTTATCCATGTTCATAAGCTTATTTAAGGCAATTAATCTGTCTGGGTTTACAGGTTTTAATTTGTCATGGTTACAAGCGAGTTGTAGCGAATGCAAGAGGGATGTTTCCAAGGATTTCTCTTTATTCAGGACTTACCAACATCTGCCTACTTAAGAATCAGGACTACTAACACCCACATAGGCACACAAGGGCATCCATACACAAATACACTGTGTTATCTATTTTTTCATAAACCTGCTGCTGCTTTTATCTGATTTGTTGGCTTCTGTTTCTCATCAAAGTATCACAATCTCCAAATAACATTTCTCTAGAGCCGTGACACTGTGTATCCCTGAGGCGCTTCTAGCAGCACAGACCCGGAAATAGATTAGACATGAGTGAGATATTCACTGAAAATCCTGACAAATAACTATGACGTCTAAGTAAAGCCAAAGGTTCTGCATCTTTATTTAGAAACGACCCCACTCCTTTATTCCATGTCATTCACATGACAGGAATAGGACTGGATAAAGACAGATTAGAAGGTGATGTTGGAATTCATGCTCTAGGAAAATGTCATCCCGTGTTGCAGAGGTTCCTGGGAAAATAAAGCTGAAGTGAAACTACTCCGACTGGATGTAAGTGTGTGGGCTTCCTTCTAGGTCTGTATCAGAGTAAGCTAATCGTTATTGATTCAACCAATCCCTCTTTACCTCACTTAGCGTTAGCAATAGTCTCACTAGCATTGTTGGCACTGCTGTCAGTGGGGGAGTTGTGCTAATTGTAACAAGGAGAACTCCTTTGTTGTTGTTTTTAAGATTTCTAAGGCCAAGAAAGACAATTCTCCAGAGTCAAGGAGGAATAATAAACAAGCACGCTGCTTTCTTACAGACTACTTCTACACACAATACTGCTAACAGATTCACAGCTAGTTATTACTCACATTAGCAGCTACTTTCTTCTATGAAGAATAATGGAGGTATAGGACTGTCGAAACCATTACTCACCTTGAAATGTCTGATTATAACACTTTTTCTTTACCTGCAGGCTACAGATGATAGCTCATCTTTCATCTGACACAGACAGGCCTGCGGGATGATATGAAAGTGATGTGATGGAGAAAAATACCTACGTAAAAAGGCAAGTACACCAACAAAATCAGGGTGCAACAAATAGCAGTGTCGACCACCATAAAGTAACATGGTACCACATGTTGGTGTACATCAGTCTGCAATACATAAATGAAAATGTTTAATAAAAATACCTACACACAGGAGACTCGACAGCCATGCTAATGTAATGCTAATACGTTTAAAATGACAATGCTAACATGCTGTGGTTTAGAATTGAATGATTGCGTTGTTCATCCTGTTAGCTTAGCTTTTTAGCATGCTAACATTTACTGATTGGCACTATAAGTTGAACTGAGGCTAATAGGAATGTTGTTCATACACCAAAGTACTGTAAAAGTGTAATTAAGATCCGATGGTTGCACTCTGTTATTTCAAGCTATTCAATGCTTGAGACGTTCACTGAAAACAACAAAAGTTGACCGCATTGTGTTGCTGGAGGAAAATCTATAGCTGTATCTCGCTCTTAAAAAAAAGTAATCAGTTGATAGGCTTCCCGAGAAGTGACTGGAGATGAGAACCCGCTATGCAAGCACTAAAACTGAGACAGTGGTGAAGTGAAAAAAAAGGCTTTATTTTGTCCACGACACTGGCAAGATGTTGACGATGAGCACATAGAGGAGAGACGTGGAGCTGGGCTGACCAGGAGGGAGGGCTGGACGTGGCACGCTGCGCAGAGCGGCTGGAGTATGTGGATCTGGAACAGGAAAACAAGCAGGATTAGGAAATAATTTCCTTTCACAAGGAGCATCAAAAAGTCACTAGAAAACCCACTAGTAGGCCTGGACGATAGTTTACCACTGAAGAATAAACGAAGAACTGGCGAAGTCTGAGGATGGGAACCAGGGTTTTAAGCAGGTGCAGGTGAGTAGTGGCAATCAGTGAGATGAGCAGCAGCTGAGGAGGTGAGTTGGCGGGAATCGAAAGTAGGACAGCCACGCCCAGCCAGGAAGACAGACACACAGACACACAGACAAAACAAACACAGAAGGGGGAAAAGGGACGGGTGGCGCAGTGGTCTGTGCATCCGATCATCAGATCAAGGGGAGTGCTGGGGAACTCCAGTTCGAACCCGCCCCCACTGCGTCAGGCCGTTGTGTCCTTGGGCAAGACACTTCACCCGGATTTGCTCCTGTGGGTAATGTCCACAGCACATGTATAATACCAATGTGTACTTGTAAAAGCGCCTCGATGACCTCGAGGCGTGAAGATGGGCGGTGTGGTGCAGTGCGCTGTGCAATGATCATCAGATCAAGGTGAAACCCGCCGCTGCTGCGTCTGTAAAGCCGGTGTGTCCTTGGGCAAGACACTTCACCTGCACTTGCTCCTGTGGGTATTGTCCACAGTATCTGACCATTGCATGTATGATATATGGTAATGTGTGTATATGTAAAAGCGCTTTGAGTCATTGAAAAAGCGCTATAATAAATGTAAGGTATTATTATTATTATTAAAAGAAGGAGGAAGTACTGCAGATCCTCACATCAGTACAGAAACACACAGCTCTTAATGAAGTCACTGCTCAACCACCCTCTCTGTCTTCATGACAGACTAACGCTCCACTTGCGAAAGCTTCATTTTCAGTGCACAGATGTGAAATTGGTTTGATTCCTCTCATCCAACTCTCAGCATGAAAGCCAACAGGGTGAGGGTATTTCCCAAAATGCTGTGAGCTAACTTCTGCAACAGTAGATAGGGTTCAGATATGGATGCTAACACTGGGAAGAAAAGGAAGATGTTTGAATGGCACAGAAATACAGAGCAAACGGACCACATGCAGCCATCTGTTCGCATCTGATGTGGCAACATTAAAGCGTGACATGTGAGGCTCCACAGCTCTGCTGCAGCCTCTGCCGTGAACCGCAGACTCCCTCGGTGCTTTTGAACTCAGCCACCAAAAAAATAATGGAACACCTGCTGTCTTTCACTTTGGGAGCCAGTGACTGGACACATTTAGTCTGTGGACCATTTCACAGATACTTGTGTCGGTGTGCCGTTTGTGTGCAGGCCCAAATCACATTTCAAATGAGTCTTTTTCAAGAAAGCCCCGCTGGGAGTTTGCTCTGTAATGGAGGTAACAGAGTTTGACTTATAGGTGCCGCCGGGCAGAGATGAGGCATGATAAACTACAACACACACACACACACACACACACACACACACACACACACACAACACACACACCACACACCACACCCACACACACAAACACCCACACAACACAACACACACACACACACACACACACACACACACACATTTGCACTGTTCAGTCCAACATAATGGTGATAACACTTAGAGAGGCTTTAAATGGACTATCATTTCTGATCATTTCTGCATGATTACTTTTGTGTGTGTGGTGTGTGTGTGTGTGTGTGTGTGTGTGGTGTGTGTGTGTGTGTGTGTGTGTGTCGGTGTTGGTGGTATCATTTGCATGTTGATTGATGGGCTTGTGTGCACATGACTGCTGTATGTGTTAATTAGTTCATTTTTACCAGTCACACTCTCTCTGCAGAGCAGGCCTGTATATACACATACATCCTCACCTATAATTTGCGCCCTAATGAGGATATGTGGGTGTGTGTGTGTGTGTGTGTGTGTGTGTGTGTGTGGTGTTGTGTGTGTGTGTGTGTGTGAGAGAGGAACAGATTGAGTGCAGTGAAGTCAGACTGTGTGGATCGTATAAGTGACGCAGATTGGTTCATAATGAGTGTCAGCTGGCCTTCTGCTCTGTTTGAATGTGTGAGGAACACACACACACACACACACACAAACACACACACACACACACACACACACACACACACCACACACACACACACACACACACACACACACACACACACACACCCACACACACACAACACACACACACACACACACACACACACACACACACACACACACACACCACACACACACAGTGCAGTTTAGTTCCTTCAGCTTGTGTAAGCACCTGTGTGCTACAGTCGGCACAGACAGGAATAGCCTACTAAGGGGCTTAAACACAGACACGCAGATCTTAAATGGGTCTAAGTGTTTTTCTCCCATAAGAGAGAGAGTCATCAATGAAGTGTGTTCAAGACTTAAGGTCTGAGAGTAATCCGAATAATGTTTCTATGATTTGTATTTCCTTGAATAGAGACATTTGAACACCTTTAAAAGGGTTTGTCGGTTTTGCCCTTACATAATAGCAAACATTTAATCCCATTTTTAAATGATATATAATAGCTCCTTTTATGCAGCCAGTAAATGTTAGAATGACCTGTCTCTGCTCTGCCCTTATGTAATGGGCTCGATGCAGCCTCGTGAGTCGCTGGTGATTCTCGCCTTATTTGGCAAACTGCTGAGGGTGACAGAGCGAAAAAAATACATTGCCATGCCATGTCATTGCTATTTTAAGATGTCATCCTTGCTTGGCTCCTCACGAGGTGTCTGTGTGTTTTCCATTTTCAGAACGCCTGCCTGCCTCTCATCTCTTCCTATCGTGTTAATCTGTTTTTCTGTGAAAGCCAAGGAGAGTAACAAGTACAAAATGCAACCGAAATGTCATTAATGTCTGCATACGAGTGTTGTTTCTGCAATTTGGGGGGTGTATATGAGTAAACACAATCGATCATGCAGTACCGTCTCCAGAGAAGACACAATAGACAGGAATAGAAAGGAATTGGAGCCCTGAGTTTAGATGTTATTGCATTAAAGGTTGTGCTTTTATTTTTCACCCCTTTTTCTCCAGCTAGATTGTTCATATGCTGCTACCAAGGGTCTTAAATGGGCTTTTTTATAATAGCCAGCACTCTACTGATTACAAAGAGATGTCCAATTGTGAGAAATGTATACCTCTTCTCGCTTGATTTGTTATCTCAGTATGAAATGTTCTTGATGGCCTCAATCACTTGTTTTCAAGTGCTCTTCAATGAAGCATGATGCTAATTTAGTGAATGATGGTCCCATAGAGAGTAAAATACAGGATAAAGCAGTGATTAATTACGTTATGATTGACAGGTCGCTACTACACTGTGTTGGTGTGTGCTGTCCTTGATTTTGATTTAAACTTTATCCTTTTCACATTGTCTTTTCAGTTAA